>NC_051279.1:15732158-16002158 GCF_015220745.1 Sebastes umbrosus
CCTCCCAGCAGCAGCCTACTTTACACAAGTCGTCGCCATTTTATTAAGCGACTAAATACTATGAAGCCCTCCTCGATCCGATCGCACTATTATGAACCCACAATGAGATCCTGTGCATGCGTTTTATGTCCTCCTCTGGCCACATGAAAATGGCCACGCAACTGCATTCCCGCACATCCCACCACTAACAGCCCCTCCAGCCCCTCCACCAGCAGCCCCTCCACCACCACCAGCACCACCAGCCCCTCCACCAGTAGCCCCTCCACCTCCAGCACCAGCACCACCAGCCCCTCCACCAGTAGCCCCTCCACCTCCACCACCAGCACCTCCGCCAGCAGCCCCTCAACCACGACCTCCACCAGCAGCCCCTCCACCAGCACCAGCACCAGCAGCCCCTCCGCCTCCACCAGCAGCCCCTCCACCACCACCTCCACCAGCAGCCCCTCCACCACCACCTCCACCAGCAGCCCCTCCACCACCACCTCCACCAGCAGCCCCTCCACCACCACCTCCACCAGCAGCCCCTCCACCAGCACCTCCACCAGCAGCCCCTCCACCACGACCTCCACCAGCAGCCCCTCCACCAGCAGCCCCTCCACCAGCACCAGCACCAGCAGCCCCTCCGCCTCCACCAGCAGCCCCTCCACCACCACCTCCACCAGCAGCCCCTCCACCACCACCTCCACCAGCAGCCTCTCCACCAGCACCTCCACCAGCAGCCCCTCCACCACCACCTCCACCAGCAGCCCCTCCACCACCACCTCCACCAGCAGCCCCTCCACCACCACCTCCACCAGCAGCCTCTCCACCAGCACCTCCACCAGCAGCCCCTCCACCACCACCTCCACCAGCAGCCCCTCCACCAGCACCTCCACCAGCAGCCCCTCCACCACCACCTCCACCAGCAGCCCCTCCACCAGCAGCTCCACCAGCAGCTCCTCCGCGCTGTCACAGCCTGCTGTAACCCCGCACACACACACACTGCTGCAGCCCCGTCATCCTGACACGTTAACAGCTTGTGTGAGCAACAATCTGAGCCATTATTATACAGGCTGGGTGTAGCAACTTTCCCCTCCGAGAGAGAGAGAGAGAGAGAGAGAGGGAGAGAGAAAGTGGTGGGCAAAAAGAAAAAAGAGAAAACAAGCTCTCCAGCAGTGTAACCAGTCCGCCACCTAGCTGCGGAGCCGCGCCGACGGAGACATCTACTGTCGACTAGTATGATTATGAAAACACCCGCGCCAATGTTGTTGCACAGTGTAGGCTCTGCTCTGCGCTCTCGATGAGGCTGAAACTCGGTGTTAGGAGGTGTTTTAACCTCCCGTGGCCTTAGTTATGTAACCAAAACAACATCTAATGCACCAAAAACAGCTCCGTTTGGTGCGCAGAGGAGCAGAAGAGCCGGACACCTTTAGAACCCTCATGTCTGAACGCAGTTGAGCTCCGGGACGCGCTCTCGGGTGAGTAGCCTACGTAGCCTTATTACAGATTTTCATGGCAGTCCGTATTAATGTGTGCAAGGCCCTGTCATCAGCAGCGGGCTCGCAGCGCTTGTAGGTTACTAGTAGGGGATTTTATGCATCCGTGTTGCGCTAATTTGATCCCTTGTTGTTGCTGAGTGTTTCTCCTCTGCTGTGCATGGTGAGATATATTTCTTATTTCCATGTTGCTGACACCAGCAAGAAGAAGGGCTGGCAGAGGACAGATTGAAGAAAAAAGGTGGCTCTGGTGGCCACATCACAAACACATTTTGGACGCTACGTAGCACACTTCCATGCTGCTGTTTATTATATTTTATTATTATGATAGGAGGAGTGACGACAACAACAACACGTGTGTATCATTTGTAAGTGCGACAGCATCAGTGATTTTTTTTTTTTTTTAGAGGTGCGCAAAGTCATTATGGAGAAGGAAAAGGAAGGAAGCCCCTGTTGACGTCCTCTCAGTAAACCAGTGATAGGTTGCTCCAGTGCGGTAACACCCACCACTGACCATACTGTATCTACAGTAGCAACATCAGTCAACCTACGCAGCTGCGACCTGGGTACACAATGTACAACCAAACGCACACTAACTATAGGAGAAAGTGTGTGTAAAGAGGATGGACTCATGTGAGAAACTTCCCCTGTATATGTGTGCGTTCAGTATGATAAGAGATGCCATCACAGCAGGGATCACTGTGCTTCTGTTGTCAGGCAGAGCATAATGGTGTTGTAGTTATTAATGAGAACACACCGTCATGGGATGGTGATGGTGACTGGAAATATGGTGGGGTGGACCATTATCATGATTTAATCGTCGCCTCAACTATAGGAGAAAGTGTGTGTAAAGAGGATGGACTCATGTGAGAAACTTTACCCTGTATTATGGTGTGAAGTGAGGGGTTCAGTATGATAAGAGATGCCATCACAGCAGGGATCACTGTGCTTCTGTTGTCAGGCACAGCATAATGGTGTAGTTATTAATGAGAACACACCGTCATGGGATGGTGATGGTGACTGGAAATATGGTGGGGTGGACCATTATCATGATTTAATCGTCGCCTCAACTATAGGAGAAAGTGTGTGTAAAGAGGATGGACTCATGTGAGAAACTTTACCCTGTATTATGGTGTGAAGTGAGGGGTTCAGTATGATAAGAGATGCCATCACAGCAGGGCTCACTGTGCTTCTGTTGTCAGGCAGAGCATAATGGTGTTGTAGTTATTGATAAGAACACACCGTCATGGGATGGTGATGGTGATGATGGCTGGAAATATGGTGGGGTTTGGCCATTATCATGATTTAATCGTCGCCTCAACTATAGGAGAAAGTGTGTGTAAAGAGGAGGACTCACGTGAGAAACTTCCCTATGTGTGAAGTGAGGGGTTCAGTATGATAAGAGATGCCATCACAGCAGGGCTCACTGTGCTCCTGTGCTTCTGTTGTCAGGCAGAGCATAATGGTGTTGTAGTTATTGATGAGAACACACCGTCATGGGATGGTGATGATGGGTGGAAATATGGTGGGGTGGGCCATTATCATGATTTAATCGTCGCCTCAGCGCTGCCGAGGAACCCCACACCGACTGCGGTGTCAAGTCCACCCATCATCCTGTCACTGGAAATAGCTTCTGGTCTAATGTTGGAATAATTTTGAGTTATGTCGGAGAGGTATAGCTCTGGAGAGAGTATAAAAAGCTATTAGTATATGCACTTTGACTGATGTTGAATGGCGCTTTGCCCTTTTAAGTTTGAAAACCTGCCACTCTTCTTCTATAGTCACTTTGCAACAACAAGATTGCAACCCCAAGCAAGCGCCTGCATCCTCGTTTTCATGCAGGTCAGCACCTCTGGGAGTAGAGGTCACGATAAAAAAGCACCACTGTCCATCTCTGTGCTCGTTTTTATTTGATTGTAAGGAGGTTCGGCCTCGGAAATGCTTTCCCCCAAACTCTTACATAACAGCAGTTACTGGAACAGATGTTTGATTTGCGCTCCGTATGAAGGGTTTTTGGGTGTGGAGGGACCAAGAGGCAGGAGAGATAGATAGCCCACTGAGCTCTTAAATGAAAACATTATCTGAGATGCTCTTGTAAGTTTAAGGGGGCAGTCCAGTGTGTTGAGAGACAGATGAGCTATTTTGTAAGAGGCTCTGAGGAGGGAGCTGCAAGAATGCTTGGCAGGGTGTGTTTTATTAGAAAATGGATGAGCGTCTCCCTTAATGAGAGAGAGAGTATAATGAAGGCAGCATGACAGAAGATGCTGCTTCCCTTTCCGATATGTTAAAAACTGGGCGGCTGAGCGAGAAGAGAGTGAAAGTTTTTTTCTGGTGAACACGGAGAATGTTATTTTAGGGTGTGTTACTTGCCGTAATGTCACATTAAAAGTCAATTTACAATGGGGTCAATGAAAAGCTTACTTGACTTAGAGGAAGCAATGGGAGGAGGAGGAATTTGCGCTCCTTTCCAAAAATAAGTTTTACCCTTTCCTACGGATTTGTGTTACCACTACTGAAAGGGGAGGAGGGGAAATGGTCGGAGCCGTGAATGGAGGGATTTAGGTTGGAGAGGAGGAAAAGAACGAAGTGGAGGAGGAAATATGGTTCTGATTAACATGGATACAGTGTATGAGTTGACCATTTTACTGTGTGGTCTACACAGAGAGAGAAAGAGAGAGAGAAGAGAGAGAGAGAGAGAGAGAGAGAGAGAGAGAGAGAGAGAGAGAGAGAGAGAGAGAGAGAGAGAGAGAGGGAGTGGATGGGACTAATAGAGAATGCATGCAAAAGCTTTCTGCCAAACATGAAAAGGGGAGTTTCGGAGAGAAAAGAAAGTACAGCAGAGGGAAGGGTGGGAGGAGAAATGCTTGTGGGAGTAGCTGAGAACAGAAGGCGCAAAGACAGTGGGGAAAGGAAGGGAGGAGACTGGATCAAGTGTTTGAATTAGTCAGGAGCTGATTGATTGATATATTGATTAGGGTAGAGTGAGGATTAGAGCTTAAGTAAAAGTGCAGAGGTTTAGGGAGGTCTCTCAGAGCTGCCATTATTTACAGATTGTTAGAGAAAACCAGCTGTTTTTTCTCAAGAACGTGAGTAGGTCTTTCTTCCAGTTAGTGCCGACATTCTGGGAATCGGTGGCGCTGATTGGCCCCCTGGGTGACGAGATTTGTGTGATGAGATCATCTCTGTGGACACAGACTTTAGCACCTCTCTCTCTACAGCTGCCTGCAGGAAGGGGACTTTCCCCCTCAATTCCTGTACTGCTGCTTCTCAGCATCTGAGCTCACTGAAATGACTAATCACCGGTCTCTCTATCTTTCTGTCTGTCTGTTCTTTCCCTCTCTCTCTGCCTCAATCTCCATCTCAGTTCAAGCCTAAAGGACAACAGAGAGACCTTCCTTCGCTGGATGACGGAGGGCAACTGTACTTGGACTATTACAGGATCTTCTTTTTGAAATCTCCTGACCTACACCTACGTTTTTGCTCTTGACCCCAACAACCCCACCGGGGTCATTTAAAAGTGTTATACTGGGAACCCCAGAGCATCCTGCTTCTCCCCCCTGACTTCTCTGATGGACCAGAGAGTGAAGGGGGGGACCCCTCCAACCACAAACTCCACCCTGGACCCAACCTCTGCATCTGAAGACTCTGAAGTGGCGGAGAAAAAGAGGAAGGGTGAGGGGGAGAATGGAGATGTGGGGGAAAAGGAGGAGGAGAAAAGAGGAGCAGGGAAAAAGAGAGAAGGAGACAAGGGGGCAGTGCTGGAGTTGCTCATCGAGGGGCGCTGTGGGAGCGCAGGGCAGCAACAGCTTCAGATCTCTGGCAGGGAGACCAGCTGCCCCGAGGGGAATGTACGACTCCGGATTGGACTCCAGGCCAAGCGCACCAAGAAACCGCCGAAGATCTTGGAGAGCTACGTCTGCAAGCCAACCATCAGGACCTATCAGAGGCAAGCCAGGGGGGCACAGCTGAGGGGGGATGGAGACGGGGGACAGCAGAACAAAACCAGCTCTACTCTACCAGGCGAGACAACCAGAGATCAACGCTCAGGCTTGGATGCTGTCCAGACCACATCCAAACAAACTGCATCTGCTGCTTCACCACCACTTGCATCATCGTCGTTATCATCATCATCATCATCATCGCAGCCACTGTTGTTATCAGCTTCCACGACAGCCTCAGTCCCTGCCATAACCAGCCAAGGGACCAAGTCTGCCAAACAGGTAAGTTATGGTGCACACACATACAGATAAACATCATGTCAGCTGTCAATATTAAACTTGCTATTATTTTATAGCTTAAAAAAAAAAGTGTCACAGTGACTGAAGGTGTGCAAACGTGCTGTAGCTCTGTTTTGTTTTTCTGCAGTTAACCACCAGACATGCCTATAGGGTGCAAAATCGCCCAGCTTTGTGCTCCGTCGAAATAAGGTCAAATGAGCTATTGTCTCAATACAGAAACCTAAGCAGCCAATTTAAATAAACAGACCCTAAAAATAGGACAACAGCACGGCAACCACTTGGAGCTATTACAGACATTGGTCCATCAGTCCCTCTGACAATCACCCAAGGGGAAGCTTATTGCTTTAGCTGCACAAACGCCACTCAAGCTGCAGCATACCAAAATTACAGGACAAGTACGAAATGTCAAGCCTTCTCATCTGTATTAGTGGCAATTTATAGCCACCAATAGCACCGCTTTCTCTCTCTCTTCCTGTCCCTGCTTGGCTCTCTATATCTGTCCCTCTCTTCTATTTTTACATCCCCTCTTTTCTCTACCTGCTCTCATTTATCTTTCACTCCCCCTCTGTCCCTGTCCCACTCCCTTCCTCTCGGTTTCTCTGCCTTTGTATTTCTCCTTTTCTGTGTCAACCCCATTCCTGTTTCCATCACCTCACTCTCTCCTTCTCTTCAGTATGCCCTCTTTTCTCTGCCTGATTGAGTCATTTTGTCCTCACTCCCTCTTTTAATGGGCGGACAAAAACAAAAGCATTTCAGTTGTTGTCTCTTCCCCGTTGTCCTTCGCTGTCGTCGACAGCAAACTAGTGGATGTCACAGCTATTGTTGTCTATGACAGAGATTGCATGTTTGCCCTCCCCAGGTTCCTATCAAACTGGCCGATAAGACAGAGGTGAATTCAAATGGCTCATCTGAGAGAGTGAAGAAAGAGAAGCTTCCTAGTGTGAATGGCCAGCCTGACTCTGCAGGACACAAACCCTGCTCGCCTAAAACAGACCAGACAGCTTCAACTACTCCCTCTACCGCATGCATCCAAGCCCCATCCGCACCGGAAACCAGGAATGAAGGGAAGACCTCCAAGAAACATAATGGTTTGGTTCAGACAACAAAACAGAAGGGACTATCTAATGGGAAAGGCTCTGCCGACATCCTTGGCACTTCCACCTCGTCGAAAAGCAAAGTTGGAAAACACAGCGTTTCTTCCATGGATTCTTCGACAAGACTCCCAGTCTCCACCAGCTCCCATAAAGAACTGCCCAATAAGAGTAGGCCAGCCTCTCCTTCCTCTTCTTCAGTCACCCCTAAACCACAGTCCTCGCCCACTGCGGATCCCTCCTCTGCCCAATCCCAAGATCAGGAGCCCCCACTAGCGAAAAAGAGAGACAAAGAGAGGAAAGCAAAAAAGGAGAAACGGAAAGACAAAAAATCAAAGCGAGATAGATTGGAGGCTGAAAGAGCAAAGAGTGAGGGCAGAAAGGAGGGAGACAAGAAGAAGAAAAAGGTGAAAGTGAAAGGGGGGAAATCGAAGCACGGTAAAGCAAAGGATGAAGGACATAGGACTGATGATACGTGGAGGGATGAGTTAAAGATTGAAAGAGGAAAGGCTGAGAAAAAGAGGGATAAGCTTAGCCCAGACAGACAGAAACCAGAGGATAATAAATTTGGTGAAACAGTTGATAAACTAGATAAAACCTGTAAAGTAGTGAATCCAGGCAGACCAGATACGATAGACAAGACGGATGACAGTTGCAAGCCAGTCAAACAGGCTGAGCTAGCAACAGCAACAGGTGACACCAGTAAATCAAAAGAACAAGATGTCTCAAGACATTCAACTGTGCCTCCAAGCCACCCCTCTTCGTCTGCTCCTCCCTCTCTGCCCACTCCCTCTGCCCGTGCAACTGTTTCTCCCCCTTGTTCCCCCCAAGAGCAGGACAGCCGTCCGCTTAAGAAACGTAAAGCCAGACGGCCCAGCTGGACTAAGCTGGTGCACCGGGCTCAGAGGGCGGAAAATCAGGAAGCCCCGTCAGATTCCCAACATAATCCTTCACTAAGTTTCCCCCAGAACCCCAAGACGTCCCTTCCTGCCAAGGCCACTGTTCAGCAGACTGATGACTCATACCCAGCTCCTTCTACCGCCTTAACCAGCAGCTCCTCCCCTCTCTCTTCTGCAACCAAACCTCCATCCCCAAAGCAGAGTCATCCCACGTCAGACCCTAGCCCCCCTGCTTCCAGATGCCCCACAACTCCTGCCCGAAAAAGGGGCCGCCCTAAGTCCCGCAGCTCTAGCTTAGACGAACCTCCCCCGAGACTTTCCCCAAACGCTATCCCAACTGATGTGCCTCTTCTGGGGTGTGACAGAGTTCAGAAAGCCCCTGTGTTGGAGCCAAAAAGTCCAAAACTGCAATGTTCCACTCAGTCTAAATCCAGCCCCAAGAAGCGTGGCCGTCCTCCCAAGCGACCCTTCCCCGAGGACCAGAGTGGAGATGCACTGAATCGCACTGACAGGAGTAAAGATTTTCATCCTCCTGAAAAGGGGAACAGGCAGCTAAAGATCAGGAGGCTGATTAATGAGATGAAGAAAAGAAAGAAGAGGAGACTTCACAAGGTGATGCTGTCTGGGTATGTGGGCAAGGAGGGAAGGGGAGGCCAGGCGGCAGATGGCGAGACCTCTCCGAGAATGTGTAAATCGATAGAGGCCACAACAGTACACTCGCTCTCAGCCTTGTCCTCCTCCTTTGGGAGTAAGTTGGGCCCTCAGATCAATGTGAGCAAGAGAGGGACCATCTACATGGGCAAGAGGCGAGGACGCAAGCCTAAAGCCCAAACAGCTAGCTCCAACTCCCAGAGCGCCACTCAGTCGTCCCTGTTTACCAATCCCTCTGAAACATCTCTCTTCTCATCCAACCAACCCCAGCCTCCCTCTCACCCATTTCCCTCCCCATCTCTCACCCACTCCAGCGGGGCCCAGAGCCCTTACAGTGAAGGCAGCCTCACAGAACCATCATCCTCCCTACTTTTTCCTCACACCTTCTCCCTCCCTTCCCCGTCATCCTCCTGCACCTCCCCCCGTCCGCCCTCCTCCTCATCCCTCTCTCCCTTTGTGAAGAAGAGTTGTCCATGTCAGGGAAGGCATCACTTCCCCTTTCACCAGTCATCATGTAAGCTCTCCTGTCCGACCCCTCCGCTGCACCACACGCCTGGCTCTCCTGGCCATCTGAAAGAGGCCACCCCCTCCCCCAGGAGTGAGTCACACAGCGAGGAGACGCTGCCTAGCGATAGCGGGATCGGGACGGATAACAACAGCGTTTCTGAGCGAGCGGAGATGAGGGGAGTTCGAGGCATGCTCAGGTTGGGTCAGGGGTCAGGAGTGATTCTGGGGGGTCAAAGGCACCCCTCTTCTCTTGTGGACCGTCCCTCTCCTGTCTCTTCACCCCTCTCTCTCATGCCGAGACACACAAACCCCATCCCCAACTCAACTACTGCGGAGCGGCACAGAGACAGACACAGGCACAGGCGAAGGGACTATGACTGTCCCTCCTCCTGTACTTGCTTGTGCCCGTGCCCCTGCCCAGGACACAACAAGTGCACTCATTTGGACTATTACCCTTGCCTTGGGCACAATGCACTGAAGAGACAGAAAAATAAACACAAGAAGAAGCACCAGCAGCTGCATATGCAGGATCCAGAGTTTCTGTCTGAGCTGGAAGATCTGATCGGTCAGTTCAGCGAGGTCCACATCGGACGGCGGAGTTGGGCGAGAACAGGAATGGGACAGGGCTTTGATGGGAGTGGGAATGCACCTGGAGGAAGGCGCCATCACTCCTCCTCCCATTCTCTCCGCTCCAACATCTTCAGGATCAATCTGAATGGCTTCTACTCTCCTCACCCTTCATCTTACTCTGCTAATCCCTCCTTCTCCCCCCAGCCTTTCTACCCATGCCAGCCCGTGCATTGCAACAGGAAGCCAGACCGCAGGCAATGTGGTTGCCCGTCAAAGTTCCAGGAGACCATTGAAAACATGGGCTTTTACAGCGGCTACCCCCCAGCCACGACACTTTACCACCACCTTCCCAGCTCCTACCCGCTTCCATCTCCACACCAGTACGCCCCCCATCAGCCCCATCACGCCCACTTCCTCCTCAACCCCGCCAGATTCCACAGGCGGAGGAGCAGGTTGCTGAGGGAGGGAGCTTTAGGAGGAGAGGTTGAGGGAGATAGTGGCGGTGTCCCACACCTCGGCTCAGGGTTCACATCCAGCCTCTCCTGTGGCTGTGGGAGGAGCGAACACAAACACAAACATAAACACCGGCACAGGCACTGCGAGCGAGACATGGATGACGAGGAGGAGTTGCACGAGGACGAGGAGGAAGATGGGATGGAGAGAGAGGGGTTGGCCAGTTCAAAGCCGAGGTCAGGGTTCATTTTGGGGCAAGGAGAAGCGGGAAGGAAAGGGGCAAGAGGAATGGGGTCTGCCGCTGCTGCCACATCATCATCATCATCCTCAGCAGAGAGGTACAAACACACGTCTCTCACCTCGCTGGGGCTGGGTTCCTCTCACCTGTCTTCATTTGGAGGAAGCTGGGGCGGCCTGAGTCAGAGCTGGACAAAATTCGGCGGCCTGGGAGGAACAGGATTTGGAAACTCAACCCCCAGCTGGAGAGGCTTCACTGGGGAGCAACACACAGGCAGACCGGTCGCATCAGATGGAGAGGACGAAGACGGCGAGGACGAGTCACACCTGTACAGGACGTCCCCGTCCCCAACACACACCAACCTGTTCACATCCGCTGCCACGGCAACAGGGGGGAGGGGTCTGAGGAGCGGATTGGCCGGTAGGAATCCAGGAAGTGGGGACAGGTCATGGAGGAAGGATGAGCCAGCATGGACTGAGAGGAGAGAATCAGGTGAGGATGCATGACTGGTTTGATCAATAAATGTGTGACTGAATAGAAACATGACATCATGTGAGGTCATGTTAGCATTAACGCTAAAGTTGGTGCAATTACTGCAACGTTAGTATTTATCTGTCTGTGCTGATAAATGCAAAAGTCTTCATTGTTAACATGCTTCTTGAGTTGTGCGTGTTGTATTCTGTTATCATTTCACTGGCAGAAAACATGCATACCAGAATACTGACGGTAATTTAGATAATGTGGAAAATCTAGCATCAACTGTGCTTATCACTGAAATACACCAACAGCACTCATGGCAGCAAGCTTAGTGAATAGATTTTATGCCAAGAGGCTCTTTTCACTTGCACAGTATGACAGATTTTTATATTTGCACAATGTGGAGATGAGATTGTGGCACCAAATAGTTTTTGCCCAATATAGTGACAGCATTGCTTTTTCTCAGGTGTTGTTGAGCCACACATCAAAGCCTGGAGGGTGTTTGGGGGGAAATCAGACTCCGTTCTTTTTATAGCCAATTTCAGACTCCCTCTGCTGTGCAGGAGACGTGACTAACACACACACACACACATAAACGCAACCACTCAGCAACCACTCTGTTGGAATTTTTAAAAAGTGTTATAGCAGGAGGGCAGCATCTTGGTGGGAATCTTCCAGAAAATCTTTGAAATCTTCCCCGGCCTGCAGCGAACCGCACGCTGTTTCAGCCCGGGGCTACCCAGTGAACACAGTCATTAGTTAACCACCAGATTGTCTATTTAAAGCCTGGCCTACCCCTCACTGCTGGCCAACAGGGCCTATTTGACTTGGAAAAATCCAATAAGGAAAGAGTGGTCAGTCTTGTGAGGGACTGTGGAAAATGGAACAAAAAGATAGATGACCTCAGGAGTGATTGATGAAGGAATAGCACGGAGGTCAGAACGGGGGCAAAGAGAGCGGAAAATGTTGTTTTTGAAAGAAGTGGAATACATTTGACATCAGTTCATCATCTAACTAAACACACATGTGTTCTGAGGTGCAGCACGCTACCACGGGCACACTCATACACATTTTTTCTCTCTGTCTTTGTCTGCTCAGCCTTTTGAGATTGTGTTCCACATTAAATTTGCGAAAACAATTTGTGTGGAAGAGTGCATACGTGTGCATGTTCAAAGTAGAAAGTATGCGTTCTGCACAGTGCTCATTCTTGGGGTTTTCTTTTTTTTTGCTGTGAATGTGCGTACATAAATCATTTCTTAATGCATTTCCCAGAAGTGAACTGGTCAGAGGAAATGTTGTGACTCATAATCTGTGTCCCATCCGCATGACTCAGCCTAGACTGGCCTCACCTCACACCTCCCGCTGGCTCAATCACTGATCCACATCTGTCTCATTTCCTCTCCGCCACTTACACCCCTCCTGCCTCAACCCCCCCCCTCCCTTTCTCCATTTCAATGACTGCAGGTTTACAAGGTGATTCAAGAAGCCGGGGGCAGCAGAAAAGCGTGCCAACGCCAGATAGTGTGGCAGGGGAGAAAAAAAGAAGGCCAGGGCGGCCCAGAAAGCACCCGCTGCCCTCCACCGTATACTCCCCCACGCACTCCTCTGCAGCTCCCTCCATGTCATCGCCCGACCTCTTGCCAGGACACAACCGAGATGGGAGAGAAGTGGGAGGGAGGAAAGAAGAAAGAGTGCCAGAGAGAGACAGAGGAGGCGACATGGTGCAGCAGGTGACAGAGTTGGAGCTGCAGGCCAGGAGGAAGAGAGGACGCAAGAGAAAACATGGTGACTCTCCTTGTCATCAGAGGTAAACACTCACCCCTGTACTATAAAGTACCTGAGCTGGTTGACTTGAAAATTCAATACAACCACTCACTACTGCTATATTAACCCACTGTTTTCAGCACTGTGTGCTAAACCAGTGCCTTTTCTCTCTTTCTCTTTTTCCTCTCTATCATTCTATCTCTCTCTTCATGCTTTCCTTTTAGTGTCGCCGAGGATAAACCCGAGTGTGACACCCCCCCTGAATGTTTTAGCCAATCAGACGTCGACCCGGCTCCATCTCAGCCAGTGACCATCCAAAGAGAGGAGAGAGAAGATGTGCCTCCCAGGAAGAAGTTTCTGAGGGCGGGTCTTTACTCGGATGATTACAAAACTACAGAGTGAGTTGACTGAATTCATAAACAAACTATTATAACATTTTTGTTGTTATCAGGTTCTTTGTTTATGTATTTAATGCGTGTCTTTCCCAGCCCGCCCTCCCAAGCCCAGCAGTCGTGCAGAGAGAGTATGGAGTACACACCAGGGGAGAATGAATATAGCCTTCTACCTGCTCCCATACATGTTGGTGAGTAATTAAGAAAATTAACCCATTTGTGTCGCCACTGAAATTTTTTGATTTTCTTTGGTGGAAGTGTTCTCTGGGATTGCCTAAACACAAATAACAAGACATTTTTGGTTTGGCTGAAAAGTGAGTTTTCTTATCAGAGTTTTTGGTACTACTGTTTTTGCAATAGACTCCATTATATTTTAGGAAAAAACAGTAGTCCCATGTGCCCAAATACTAGATATAGTACGATAACAAAATGGCTGTATCTCAGAAACTACAAGGAGCACAATCAAGTATTTGGTATCCATGAACTCATAACAAGTTGAATATCAAAGATATGCACACATATGCAGTGTAAAACAAATATTTCACAAGGAAAACATTTAATAAACACAAGGTTAGCATTTTTCCTCATTTTCCCAAAATCCATTCATCTAAACTCCCTTTGTGTCCTCCAGGGAAGTACCTGAGGCTGAAGCGGATTCACTTCCAGTTACCTTATGATGTTATGTGGCTGTGGGAGAACAATCAGGTACAGTAGAGCCCCATACAGAACCAAGAAGTTAGACGGTCAACCTGAAGCATCGTTGGAGATAAACAAGTGTTACAAGGAGATTAGTGGAGTGTCATGAATGTGCATGTAATTCTCACGTTGTGTTGTCACAGCTTGAAAGCCAGCCTGCTGTCCCCCTGAAGAGGAAGCGACGTTACTGTGAGTTGCCAGCATTGGATGTGTTATCTTCAGGTTTAGTTGATAGATCAGACCATTGGGCCTCATGCAAGAACATTTTCGTATTCTTATCTTAACTTTCTCTTACTGTTTTTTCGTACCATGTGCTCCTACGAGTGTGCCACGTCAGATTCAGCAACCGCTCCTAACTTCAGATAACGGTGTAAATGACCTGCGTAAACATGATGAATGCCATCTGTGCGTAAATGAGCGCACATTCATGAGAATTGTAAATTAGCATAATTGACGCCCCATTGATACCATATAAGGCTATGCATCCTGCCCCAGTTATCTGTCTCTGCCAATCAGCACGCTGTCTAAAGACACGCTCTCTTCCAAAAGGGCCTAACGCACTTCCTGTTGACCTTATTATATACTAAGACAAATTAACCTTCAATTAGTGCATAATGTAAGTCGTTTTGCAGTTTGAGATGTTCATATTGATATTGCAGTGTTATACAATAGCATCAATGGCCAATTTGAATTAATGATGAGATCGTTAGGCTGTATGAATACAATTTCAAATTATATTATAATTCAAATTACAGAGTCAAACAGGATAATGTCAACATCATTATTGTAAGTGTAATTTATATAGGATTTTCAAACTCAAAATTGCTTCAAAGTAATGAAATCCATTCATAATCCATTTGTTAAAAAATCAAGGAGGGTGAAAAGAGAAGATGTCACACGTCATCATCGCGTCATATCATTGGGGTACAACACATGCGCAGTGAAATCTGGTCTGCACTTGCCGAGATTGAACCAATACTGTAGCAACCTACAACCACAGTTCCAGTTACAGCGCGCATGTGTCATACCTCATAGCTCAAGACCAATAGGACCCCCGTGTCCCAGCCTCTTTCAATAAGCCTTGTGAAAACCTTAGGTTTTAACAGCAGACTAATTGCACATGACTCCTACGACAACATAAATTGTATTCGTGCCTCAGAGAAAATTCAAAATACAAGAAAATTGGAGAATGCTACAAGTTCTCCTAAATCGCTCGTAGAAGCCACTTAAGTGCGAATCTGTTCATGCGAGTGATTCTTGCATGAGGCCCAAAGCTCTCATGCAGCGTCTTACTCTGTTTCTCTCTCTCTGTTTCACTCAGGCCGGCTGAAAGAGAGGCATGTATCCTCTCATCAGACAGCGGTGAGTTTGTGTGGCTTCAGTTTGTTTCATTCTAGTGAAGAACGCAGCTTTAATAAGTGTTAAAACTTACATTTTCTTTTTAATTCACAGGAGGAGAGCTCTAGTGACATCACCAGCCTGTTTCCTCACCTCGACATGGAGCCTTTGACCAGCAGTGAGAGGTATGGAAAGGACTCAGCGACTCACATGTGAAATAATAAACAATTACTGAACTAATGTCAGTGAGCTAATGTTTCTCCCTGTGTTGCCGGGCTAGGAGCTTTGTGGTGAAACACCACGTGTTCCTTGTGAGGAACTGGGAGCTGGTGAGAGACAGACAGATCCGACTAAGGATAGAGAGGGAGAGAGACGCAGAGGGGGAGGAGGGGGAGGAGAGAGACTCGCAACGTCCGTCCTGTGATGGAGCCAGTGGGGACGACGACCACATCAAGTCAGGTCCATGAAGCAAGTGTGTGTGTTAGTTTTTGTTTCTGTAGGTGTTTGTGTATGCATACGTGTACGTGGTTGAACTCATTTCAACATCTGTATGGATTTCTTCTTGTGTTGTGTCTTTTACTTTCTGTGTGCATGTACGTGTGTGTGTGTGTGTGTGTGTGTGTGTGTGCTCTGCTTTCAGCCCGTCATCCTCATATTTTGGCTTGTCTCTCCATATCATACTCAGCAGCACAAACTAAGTGGTTTTCCAACCACAGAAAGTCAGCCTGCAGAAATGTTTCCCCGTTTCTGTCATCCACCGCTGGTGTCCAAGAACCCAGCAGACATCAACTTTCCCCCATTAGCAGTGAAACCACACCGTTTCCATCAAAGACTCCCTGACTGATTGCAGATAGGAATCAAGGGGAAATAACGACATGCTCATAATTACAGATATATCTGTAAAATTAATGAGCTGCTGTCATTCCCTCTTTCATCGCCCTCGCTAACATAGAAAATACTGTTTGACCTCTGACCCTCAGATCAGCAAGTGGGGGTGGAGGTGACGGTTATCAGCAGTGACCCCCTCCATGAGAGTCAGGACACCTCCAGCTCGCTCACTGCCAGCCCCTGTGTGAGTGAAGCACTACCCACGTAGACAAAAAAAGATCTGTCCTTGTAAGAGTGCAAATTTATCCACAAGGATAAAAATCTGCTTTTGCAATTAGCTGTGCATACTTGTTCACCACAGCCCACCAAAACCCAGAACAGACAAGAGGAGGAGGAAGAAAAACGAGGGGAGGAAGAGGTCTGTAGCAGAGAACAGAGGAGGAAACGGCTGAATGATTTACTTTTGACCCTGCAGCATTCATAAGCTAACAGAGAGAGGTAAGTAGAGCATCAAATACAGATACAAGAGGGACTCTGAGAGGTATATGAATTGTCTTACTGATAGTATCTTGCCTTTACGTAGGTGGGATGAGAAAGGGAGCAGCCCCACCGCCGGACAGATGGACGGGAACTGATGTCACAACACTGCTATTAACAGTAGCAGTGCCGCAGAGGAAAAGGGAGAAGAGAGATGGAAGATTATAGCGGCTGAAAAATGCAAGAAAGACATCTCACACACTGACAGATGAGTGTGGTGAACCTAGCGCTCTGAAGGGCATCACACCAAGGATGAAACCATGGCAACACATCTTTTGTCCAAGTGGCGAGGGATGAGAGAAACTGAGATAGACTGTCCCGGATGAAAGAAAAGACAGAAACAGACCAGCTGAAATGAATTTGCACTAGTGCTGGATGATCAAGCACACTAAAGACTGTATGTATGTATGCAGAGTGGACACACTATAAACACACACATATACATTTTGATTGCTCTTACTTAGGCACCTTAAGCAAATGTTGGTCGGAGACTGAAAGTGGACATATATGGTACTCAGCATTTCAGCTCTGACGTTTCCAAGAGACGAGGAGCTCAGGAGCTGCCCGGGGGAACAAAAATGTAGCCTGGGCCCTAAGTAGGTCAAAATCGAACCCTCATTTTACTCGCTAAGCTTTCAAAGTCACATTGCACCTTTGGGAAACGACACAAGGAGAAGTGAACCAGTTGAAAGCTGTCGAGACAGTGGTAGGGTTTTTCTTCACTTTCACCAAGACAGTGTCTGCTATGTACCAGTGAATAGGCAGGGGAGGGGGTGGGCTTAGTGATAGGAATTTTGGCATCGCTGCAAGAGAATTTCTAATGAGGTTTTAAGAAAGAAGTTATTTTTGGACAAAAAAAGACAGCTTGAGCAGTGAGATGGGCAAAATATATTCATGATAGGAATGTTTATTGTTGACTATTTTCAGTATTGCTTCCTGGGGAAGGGAGAGAGAGAGGTAAAAAAGTGTTTTGTTTACTTCAGACTGCCTTTGAGAATGTTTTTGCTCCAGAGCATTGACAATCAGAATGTCCTAGAAGGGGAGAGAGGAGAGAGAAGTAGAATTGATTTGCCCCAAATGCTCTGTAGAAGTGCCATGTTGTCTTGTGTACGTACCTAAGCGAACTCATGCAGTCTTTAAAAGCAATATCTCCTCTGATAAGGACTATATAAGGACTTCCTTTGTTATGTTTTTGTTTTTTATTTAGTTGTGAATATTTGAGGATTGGAGGTCATTTTTCTGTACAGTTGCATAGTCTCATTTTAGGAGCATTGGGCTAATCCACCTAGTGGAAGTAAGCGTTTAGTTTCATGTGAATGTACATAGAGAGAGAGAGAGAGAGAGACCTGTTTTCCTTCTATCAGCAGTAGCGTGTAAAATGAGTATTATACATGACAATACTATTGGGATTATACATACAAAAATAATAATCAATTTCATTTTACTAACATGTTTTTAACAGATAATACCGCTGACCAATATATCAGTCATTTGTCCTTAAAATTGACTATGATTGTATATGATTTTTTTTGTAGAATTACATGATTTGTCTCGTTTGTTAGCTTTTTTTATTGGTCAGACAATCAGTGACAGTGAATTAGTTTTTCCAGTGTTAAATTTCCGCTCTCTTTCAGTAGTGTGGCTTCTAATAACAAGCCAAGAAAGTGCAATTTCTTTGACTGTTTACATACTGTATGTATATTTTTCCTCTTTCCTCTTTTTTTAACTAAGAGCACTACATTATTGCCAGTGGATGATTAACTTTATAGCAAAGGTACACATAAAGAGTTATTTATCTAGTTTGCATGACATAACCGTAACCTTTGCCTGTCGCCTCTGATAACGTGCATCTGAAAAACAAAACATCAAAAACAGTTATAACTCAATGCCATAGAATGTCAGCTCAGACTTTTTGCCTCTATAACCATAATAATAATAAAAGCATTTTATGTCTACTAGTACTAAACCCTGCAGACTCTTGGTGTATCCGTTATAAGGCCCGTGTGTGTGTGTGTTTTGGGAGGTTACTGCAGTGATTTTAATCAGCTTGAGCTAACAGTGCTATCTAGTGGTGTTAGATTGTATATCTCGCACTGTGTTGTCCTCCATAATGACCCACAATGGAGGACGCTATCAGAGGAACACGGTTACAAGATGGGGGAGGGCTGCAGCTCACTCCGGAGATTTATTCTCCTCTTTCTGCCCTTCACAACATCCGAGGGCATCCTGGGATCGTTTGATCTCTACAGAAAAGGGATAGAAATCTCCTCCATGAGCTTAAAAGGGACAGAGTGTGTTGTTAGGTATTGAGAGTATTTTACAGTCTTCACTTCCTTTGCAATCTGACACATGCAGGTTGTTTCCTGTCACATTTCAGATAGCAATGAATACAAGACAAGTACTTTATGTTTTCTGAGTGAGGTGTATATACAGTTGACCTATATAAAAATGATTTCATTCATTTCTATGAAGCAAACTAAATGAAACTGTTATTTTTAAAGTTGGGATTATGATTTAAGATATAAGGGCACAGTGAAGACCTGAGCACAAGCTGTATTCACAGAGCCTTCCCTCTCTGCTGAACAGCCTTGTCCTGCATTAGAAAAGTACAGTTAAAACAACCCAAAACAATGGCCGAGGGAGAAGAAAACACTGAATTCAATTTATCAAAAAAAGAAGCCTATTAATTATGTATGATTGTTAAAAATAAAACAATCATCTCTGACACAATATTCACAGGAAATAATCTGCTCAAAATTCATCCAAATCGCTTGTTTTACACAAACTTCCTGCAGTTACTGCGTTCACTATTTGGGTTAATTTTACAGCTCATCAGTTGTTCTGTACTATTATTGTTGTTGTTGTTGTTGTTGTTAGACATACATACCATAAAATATGTCACTTAGTCAGGGGTCGTCAGTTTACTCAATGATAGAAAAGGGAAGGAAAAAGGTTGGGAACCACTGGCCTACTTTTTTTTCATGATCGCTTAACCAGCTGATTAGACTGTTGTCAGGCTATTAAATAGGCGTTATCAGTCGCTATAAGCCCATAGATGTGGATCAATAAGGGTCTACTACACCCACTAGTAGGTTTTATCATCTATTCACATGATAGATCACCGAAATAAGGTATAAAAGAGCACGACAGCGACATCTAGCGACTGTAGTAATTATGACAGGAGCAAAAGCGGAAGTCAGGCGCACCAACAATGTGTAGTTGTCTTTGCGGTCGTAGTTATTTTAACCCAATTCACCATGTTTTTCCTAAACTTAACTGTTTTTTGCCTAAACCTAAAGAAGCCTTTTTGTTTGTGCTCAAAATGTGACGTTTCATTCAGTTTTACAACATGTTAGAACGTGTTGCTTTTAAGTTTCGCTTTCACTTTTACAAGGTAGTACACGTAGTAGGCCCCTATTGACCCACATCTATGGTGCTTATAGCGACTGATAATGGCTATTAAATAGCCTGATAACAATCAAATTGGATGGCTTAACATGTAAACTCTGACTAATAAGGCTTTTTAACATGGATATTAAGGGCTAAAATATGACTCAAACAGCTGCCCAGGCTTGGTTTATACTGATCATTTTATTTGGTGTATTTACAAACAAGCACATGCAGGAGGTGGACAGTGACTGACACTAGAGGGGCACTGAACTATATGCAGTAATAGTAGGACACAGGGATGTCTACAGGCTACATGACACCAGAGAGAGAAAGAGGAGGAAGAGGAGGAGGAGGGAGGTACAGATCTCATTGTTACACTTACACACACACACACACACATACACACACACACGCACACACAAGTGAAAGTGCAGGATGTGCTCACACTCATCTCTGCTTTCATTGCCACACACACTGCCATGTGCACGCTCACACGCACACACACACTCACATAAAGAACCCAGATAGATAGAGAGACACTAGATGGGTCAGATAGAGCTTTTCTTTTCAGAAACCTCCAGATCAATAAATAGTACATCCAATAAATTAACAAATGCATTTAGACCAGAATCTCACAAATAAAAAAAACAAAAAAATATAAACGTGTCAACCGATATTTTATCTTTATCTAGACATTGTTTCTCGTAAACACCTATCCATTTTATGGCATCTTATTGTGCTCATAAGTTACAAGTTATGAGCACTGGTTATCGCTACTGGACAGTTGCCATAGTGACGGTGATGTCATGCTACATGGCATTGACACAATAACACGAGGAAACTTTCCCTGATTGATCAATAGCAATGAATTCCTGCTGAATTAAACGGAGGTCCTTTAGTGTCAGCCTTTCCTGACAAGTTCAAATCTGGCTCTTTTATCTATTTAAGCTGTTGTTTTAGGCTTCAGGTGTCAACATCAAATCAAAACCGTGACTTTAAAACAAACAAAAAGGCTTTTTAGTTGTACATTTAACCATATGCATAGTAATCAATACAGAAACTATTGAATAAATATATGACATAAAGCAATGTGGTTCAACAGTAACATATCACTTCCACCACAACCAATTCTACTACCACTATCATTAATATCAATGATCATGATGAGCAAACATGGCGGGAAGGGGTTAAGAGTAGGGCTGTCCCGAATATAATTTTTTGGGCTTCGAAGCTTCGGTGAGAAATATTCAAAGATATTCGACACACGCACCTCTACAATAACTAATAATAACTAATGTTGAATATGAATAATGAATGATGTTGTCGAATTATTCCTTATTTCATGGGCTATTTGGGGATTTATACATACTTAAAAAAAAGAAAACGAAGCATTCAAACTGATTTGTAGGTCGATCACCATGGCAACAGTCGAAGCTTCGAAACATTCGGGTCAGCCCCAGTTAAGATAAATACAAACACTGAGGTACGAGGTGAAATTCAGCCACCAAACCTACAGACTTTGCTGTAGCATTTATGAGTTACATACATCTGGGATCTTCTCACTTCATTAAAATTTAAGGTCAGATAGTGTTGAACAAGAGCTGAGCATAGTTTGGTGAGGTGTTTGACTCCGACACATGTTGGCACCGTGAGGTTTTGGACGCGATTAGCTACAGATTGCTGTTGTCTGATATTATCTCGTGTGGGATGGATAGATAGATATTTTCTGGCATTCATTCAAAGCATTCATGGCACATTACAATGCATACAGTGTTTTAAGGTATGAGGCTAAATCTAATAATGTTATGAACATGATGTCAGGACCATAGCAATACATGAAGCAAACAGGAGGGAAGATACTGGATTTAAAACAAACACATATTTTTTTTGCATGTATGACAACCGCTTGATGTGTGTGTAAAGTTGCAGATGTAAAGAATTCATTTTTTAATCATCCACTTCCTCAGTGTGGCCACAGTATTAAGCTGCTGCTTGTGTTTTACTATCTGCTTTCTCTTGTTCATCTATCTTTCTATCTATCTTGGTAATATCAATCTCAATTTATATACTTATATATATATTTTGTATGTATATTTATACAGTCAAATATAGTAGCAGAAACAAACACACATGAACCAGGCGATAAAGGTGAGAGGTCGATAGGGGTTAAAGGTCAATAAAACACAGATCTACACAGCTACAGTTCACTACATTACTACGCAGTATGCAACAGGAGCTACGGCCCAGTACTCTCACGTGCTTCCTCCACTCGACAACCTGCGAGCCGCGGCTCTCTACAGCTGACTACAGCTAGAGATATCAACGCGGCTACTACCAGGCTGTCGCCTCCTCATGGCCTCTGATCTGAAAGCACTCAAATGGTTGATAGCACAGAATTTCCCCTGTGATCGTTTTCAGACCAGCGGCTGACGAGGAAGGCAGAAATTGAGGAAAGAACATTTTAAAGGGATACTTCACTACGAGATCAAAGGTCTTCCAGTATGAAATTTGACTTGAGTCGTTATTTCACAGCATCTGCTGCATTCCTGCTGCTAACATCCATTAGTTTAATGCTACCAAACTGGATGGATTGTGAATGGGGGGGAAAAAACTCCCATATGTTCATAAAGGGAGCGGGCTGCAGACTGCTCCTGATGCACGTAAAGCAGAACAGATGGTGCTATGCGCTCAACTCAAACTCGAACAGAGCAAGCGTGAAATATCCCTTTCAGAGTAGTGGAGCCCCGCCATAACCTCTCAACACTCGCCTAAAATATATATAGATTTTTATTTTGTTTTTTTTATTGATTGAGTGCAGCAGTTATGGTGCCGAAGTCACATGATGAGAGAGGTGTAGCCAATAGGTACCAGTCCCTCTTTGTCTCCCTGACGACAGCGAATCCAGTCCTGATCGACTCCTCCTAACACCACCAGTTCCTCCCCTTTGCAGAAGGTGAGCTCCGAACCTGTTCCCGAGTGGTCGCACAGCGTTCGTATGGACCTGAGGACAGACAGCAGAGATTTTCTCAGGTCTATACACCAACCACAGACAAGAACGTCAACCCCAACATACGATGTAGCCCTAGCTTGGATGAGTCACAATGCAGGGTCGCTGGTGAGTCACCAATTATAGTCTTCCAAAGACTAAAAAAGATAACAGGAGCATTTCTGGTGTCTCCTACGCCCACTGGTGCTCTTGGCGGGGGAAAGATGACATTTTAAAAGAGAAAAATACGCCACAACTAGACATCCTGAAGGTTGCTTTAGCTCATACTTAAAGGTGCAATCTGGCCAGAATTTTAGTTTAAAACATTCAAAAAGAGGTCATTGATAAGAGATTACATTTTTGATGTTATGTCAAATATGTCTATGTGTTGCGTTGCAGAGATATCCGCTGAAATGAGCATGCGAGTCACTGTAGCGTCCAGTCGGCTCTCAAAAGATGAAGAAGTAGAGCTGCCCCGAGGGCTTGTCAATCACGTTAAAGGTACAGGGTCTGTGTATGTTTTGATAGTTGTTTATTGGATTAAATCCAAAGTGGCAGAAACAAGAAAATGACTCGCATTTTCGCTTTGTCCTCCCCTCCACCAGGAGACTATTTCACTGTGAGGAGAGCGGGCAGCGGCTCCGGGAAACTTTCAGTTAGCAACTAGCTGTAGTAACTCGCATTCAGCCAGCGCAAACTCCAGTTACTAATAAACATGTCCCGTAGATCTCAAGAGCTCGCACTCGACGCTGCACTTCCTTGGGTCCTCAGTAATACACCCTTCAAGTGTGAAGTCGATCGGATGAACGGTTGGTGAGAAAAACAAAATACCATCACTGTCAATTTATATCAGTGTTATTATGGTAAACTAAAACTGAAACAAAACTAAAAATAAGCAGTGAAAAATATTTTTAGTGAACTGAAACTAAATAAAAACCTTTAAAAAAACTAAACTGAAATGATATTGCCTGGGTAAAAACTAATGAAAATATAAAATGAATGTAAAATCATTTCAGTTTTAGTTTTGTTATAGCTATAATACATCACTCCTGAAAAAAGGAGTCAGCATGAATTTCCGTCAACTCTCGTGGCTACATACCTCTGAGGCGTTATACCTGGCCCTGACAAAAACAAACTAAAACTAAAATAAAAACTAAAACTAAATTTTTCTGAAAAATCTTAAACTAAAATGGCAAAAACACTCTGAAAACTAACTAAAACTGAAACTAAAACAGCAAACACACTCTGAAAACTAACTAAAACTGAAACTAAAACAACAAAAACACTCTGAAAACTAACTAAAACTGAAACTAAAACAGCAAACACACTCTGAAAACTAACTAAAACTGAAACTAAAACAGCAAACACACTCTGAAAACTAACTAAAACTGAAACTAAAACAGCAAAAACACTCTGAAAACTAACTAAAACTGAAACTAAAACAGCAAAAACACTCTGAAAACTAACTAAAACTGAAACTAAAACAGCAAAAACACTCTGAAAACTAACTAAAACTGAAACTAAAACAGCAAAAACACTCTGAAAACTAACTAAAACTGAAACTAAAACAGCAAACACACTCCGAAAACGAATTAAAACTGAAACTAAAACAGCAAAAACACTCTGAAAACTAACTAAAACTGAAACTAAAACAGCAAACACACTCTGAAAACTAACTAAAACTGAAACTAAAACAGCAAAAACACTCTGAAAACTAACTAAAACTGAAACTAAAACAACAAACACACTCTGAAAACTAACTAAAACTGAAACTAAAACAGCAAACACACTCTGAAAACTAACTAAAACTGAAACTAAAACAGCAAAAACACTCTGAAAACTAACTAAAACTGAAACTAAAACAGCAAAAACACTCTGAAAACTAACTAAAACTGAAACTAAAACAGCAAAAACACTCTGAAAACTAACTAAAACTGAAACTAAAACAGCAAACACACTCTGAAAACTAACTAAAACTAAACTAAAATTAAATTGAAAAGTCAAAGCTAAAATTAAATAAAAACTAATTGAATATTCAAAACTATTATAACCTTGCTTTATGTCTGTTGTACCTGAGTGGTCTGGGTTTGTCCTTCATCTCCATTGCGTCAACCTCTTTCTCTGCCTCGGGCTCACTTCCTCCCTGGGGCTCCGGGGCCCTCTGTATTATCGGGGTGGAGTTGCTGCTCACCATTCGTGACAGTGCGGTGACACCAGGAGACAGCCACTGAGAGGGACGCCTGCAGAGACGGACACAGAGAGGACAAGAGGGATGGTTAAACAGAGAGAGAGAGAGTGTTACCATTCATGCAGAAAACAAGTCACTACAGTGGTTGAATCCACTAGTCCATTACAGTTATGTGGTGAATTCATTGGCTAACCTGGTTGGCGGTGTGTGACCTGGTGGGCTGCTGAGGCTTTTAGAGGCTCCAAAGAGCCGCCCCATACCCCAGGGAACCTGAACACTGCTGCTGACCGGAGTGAACTCGCTCCCCGCTGTTGCCTGGAGGTCCGTCTTCATCTCCTCCTTTTTCAGGCTCCTCTCAGACAGATTCTGGCTCAGTCTGCCTCCCCAGCGCATCACAGCCCCCCATCCGTGCTGGATCACCTAAGATTAAAAGAAAGGTCAGCCCTGCACGATCACACAACATATTTGACTACAAACACTGAAGAGCTGCACAAAAAGGTGAGTACCTGTCCTGCCTGCTGAGCGAGGCTGTCCTCCTCAACATCATGAAGAGGCAAGTCTCCAATTTCCTTCTCCTGCACCCACAACAGCTGAGGACTCGTCTGCCCAATAGTGACCGGTGCTTTTATGGGTGCAGCACTGCTTTGTGTTGATTCCCATGCTCCTCCGTTCTTTGGCGATTTTTCTTTGGCCGCCCGATGCTCTGGGCTTCCAAAGTCTACCTCTGAGAGGCTTTCAATATATTTACAGCCTGTGATTTTGGATTGGGACCCCTCTGTTGTAACTGCGTCCTGACAAGGTGGACTGGGGATCTCCGGTGTGTGACTGTCCGGCTCTAAATGGTGGTGCTGGAAGAGCAGGTCGAGGTTGAAGGTCAGCAGGCTTAGAGGCTGCAACACGAGGAGCAGCTCCTCGAACAGAGGCTGGCAGGCGGTCAGCGACAGACGCATGAAGGAGGCGGGGCGGTGATATGTCTCCAGCACATCTGAGAGGAAGAGAGGTCACTGTTAACGCACATGCACGTGCACGAGAATGAGACGGAAGTGATGGAAACTTACCACTGCAAGACTGAAGGTGAGACAGCCAGAAATCAAGAAGCTTGGTACTGGAAGAAAATAGAGAGAAGAGGAAAAGTGAGGATACAAAGAGGACGAGTGCAGGGAAATTAAAATATAGTATCAAAAATATTTTTTAACTACTGATTTGAGCACTTTTCCTGCTACTAGTGGAGAGGATAATGAGCCAGAACTCACTTCAGCAGGCCGAAGAGGAAAGCGTTGAACCTGTGTTTGCTCTGTCTGAGCTGAGGCAGCTCTCCAACACGAACTTGTAGGTTGAACAACGCTTGAGTTTTAGGACCTTGAAAAGTGTGTTGAGAGGAAGAGGAGAAAATATATATAAAGAGACGGAGAGAGAGAGAGAGAGAGAGCGATCAACAGAGGAACTTACAGAGGTGAGCAAAAAATTGAAACTTGGCACTCATAGGCCAATCGATATCTGCATCCTGTTGTTTGCTTAATTCAGCATTTTAGACACTAAAATCAACAAGTATTGACCGGTATGTGTGAGAAAATAGGAGGCAGACAAAGTCCAGGGCTTATTATTATTATTATTATTATCAACCAGGGAAAAAAAACATGACACAACTAATATCAAATCCTTAATATCCAGGTCTATAAATGCTAATTTTCCTTTGATCTTGGCGTGCTACCTGGCCTGGTGGAGGCCTGGACCAGACCCCAGGCGGAATTTGGCCTCCTGCCTGCAATCAGGTCACTCTGGTGAGGCTTCAAGCCATCGGTCAGCAAGCTGTGCAGGGCTGGGCAGAGACACTGCAGCACCAGACGGCCCAGAGATGGATTTATAGTGCTGTCTCCTGATAAGGCCTAGGGAGGGGAGAGGAAGGGAGAGGAAGAAGATGTGCAGTGATAGGGAGAGACAGGGGAAAGGACGGCACGAGAGAGAGAGAGGGAGGGAAAGGAAAATGGGACACGTAAATGAGGACCAGGGGAAGACGAGGGTCGGTATGATGTGATGAGACATGATTTGGGGGGGTAGGAGTTAGTTTACAAAGAAATTCTTAAGACTACAAGATTGGGTTATCTAAAGATATTCTAGTACCTTGTTAACTGAGAGAGACTGAGGAGAGACGGAACACAATATGTAGAGTCAGAACAAGAAGGGAGGGAGGGAAAGCATTTTCAAAGATGAATTCAAAAGAAGATGACATTTTGTTTCGTTATCGAGAGTGACGTCTCGATAGTGAAACAAACAAAGCAAAAAAAAAATGACAACTTAAATCTGTTATTCAAAATCCCTCCGGTGACGTAACGTAAGCAGTGACTAACCTTCTGAACGACAGTCCGAGAAGAGCTGAACTGGGCCAAGATGGCTTCCACTGCCACGCTGACCGCACTGACCAGAGCTGGAGGGGAGAACAATGGTTAAACTGTAAGAGCTATAGACATCATCAGGGACAAACATACACAGATGGACAGGTGAACACACACACCTTTTTTTTCCTGCAGGCACAGAGAGGACAGGCCAAGGCCTCTCATTGGATGCTTCACATCTTCGCCCATCCAGGACGTCTCTGTCCTCTGTACAGAGCCAGCGAATGAGACACTGCGAACAGCTGACAGCGACAGAAAAAGAGCAATTACTTACTTAAAAAAAATACAAATTCAACAGCAGCAAACATGAATCACCACAGACATAAATACCATAACTAAAATATTAGTATTATTAGTAGAATGAGAAGCATTTGGAGGAGGCAGACAGAAGCAGATGGTACTACTGACAACAAACAGTGTGTGAGGACATCCTGTAAATATTGGTTTGCTTTCAACATCTGGATCTGTGAAGACAACTTTCTGTATGCATCGGGAATAAACAGGATCCCATGCATTAGTCTTGACTCGCGCTCAAACACACAAATACACTCATACATACTTAATATAAATATACATACTGCGGAGCTAGTGGGGGGAACAGGTGTATAAACTAGCACATCAGTCAGGTCAGATACAATTATTCACATGTGCAAAGGGCAGATGTTGAATACGGTGTGATGTTCATATAAAAGGATTTATATAAACTAGTTATATAAATACAGACATTCATATAATGAACAGGATGCAGTGGACCTTAAAGGGATAGTTTGGGTGTTTTGAAGTGGGGTTGTATGAGGTCAGTGTGTTACCTACAGTAGATGACGGTCGGTACACCCCAAGTTTGGAGAAGCAGACAAGAGTTACCGCACGGAACCAAAGCAATGTACTGCTGTGGATGGGGTCGGCAGAAAAACGTATTTTAGCTTCCTAAAAGAAAAGCTCACCTTAAAAAATTGATAATGTATCTAAACTGTTTTTATCATCTGAGCCTGCTGGCTTTGGAGAGAGCATAGATAAGTTTGAATTCAGTTCTGTTCCCCGTCAGAAAGGAGAACAAAAGGGCCGTCTCACTGCAAGATAAAGCGGTGAAAATATTTAAAATATAGCATACACTTAAAGGGATAGTTTTTTTTATAGTTGAGTCTTTCTTTTAGGAGGCTAAAATAAGTTTTTCTTCTGTCCCCGTCCACAGCAGTACATTGCTTTGCTCCAGTTCCGGTGTTTTCTGTTTCTTGATGCAGGGGGCTTGCCGACCGTCATCTACTGTAAGTAACACCTACTACTACTACGATAAGTATCTCATACATCCCCACTTCAAAACACCCAAACTATCCCTTTAATTACTTTGAAATTGCCCTAAATGTACACATACACATACACGAAGATAAAAAAAAAAGGTTTAAATAAAAATAATTTACTTTACAACATCACACCGTGCAAAAACAAAAACATGTAGACAGACCAGACCAGACGAGACAGACACAGAGACAGACAGAGTAAGAGGAAAAAAGAGTGCGAGCAGCTCTGGACGCCCTCTGACAGGAACAGCTGTCACCCCTCTGAAGGCCCTTTGCAGATTTGAAAGGACGGCGTAGATAAGACGCATCAGATGACCTGCAGGGATCTACCTTCTGCTACATAAAACAGCTTCAGTTACCCAGTTCTTTCAAATCTGCAAATCCCAAAGGGTCGAAAAGTGACAAAAGTCAGAGGGCCACTATATCCAGGGAGGGCAGAGAACAAAGACAGAAACAGACAGTAAGACAGACAGACAGACAGACATGCATGCAAGCAAGATGTCAAAGAGAGAGAGAGAGAGTGTGAGATGTAGGAGAGAGAGAAGAGAGAGAGAAGTCTTACTCGCCACGCGTGACTGCGGAGGAGCCTGGTAGAGTTTTGGGGGTAGGGGGGGCGCCCTAGGCGGTATAGGAGGGTAGAGGTTTGGGTAGTAGAGAGGAGCAGCGAGGGCAGGCAAGGTGTGAGAGCGGGGGAAAAGCGGGGAGTTGAGGCAGTAGCCTGCTGCACCTGGCGGGGTTGCCCCAGAGCGCTCGGGTGGGGCGAGGGCGCCGATAGGCGAGAGGCGAGGAGGGGCACCCCTGTGCAGAGGGCAGTTTTTCGGGTGGTAAAGGTAATATGAAGGGAGAGGAGGAAGCTCTTTAGATGTCCTGTTGTGGTCTGCGTGTGAGCGTTTTTCTGAATACATCGAATCTAAAGCGCTGATGCTGTTTGAATACGTCATCATGACATCAATGTTCTTATATGGAGTGGTGCAACTTGGAGCCTCAACAGGTGTGTCTGACTTAGAGTCACTGCAGTACAGAGAGTCAAAATTACAGATAGAGTCAAAGTCTCTGCATGTGTTAAAGATATCCCCATAATCACAAGGAGAGTCTACATCGAAATCATCCAGAGATTCATAGTTAAAGCTAGAGTTTATATCAGCGCTGGACTCATCTCTGTGGATGCGAGCTGCGCTGGGAGCAGCGGTGGCCCACCGTGTGTTATTACAGCGTGTGTCTGTGGACTCCCTGCCTGCATGGCTGAGGGGTCTGGGATCTGCAAAGGGCTGGGAGTTACAGAAGCCGGGGCGATAGGGAGGGAGGGCAGCGTGGAGGAAGTAGGGTTGGGAGGACTGGGCGAGGGACAGCGGGGGGGAGGAGACTGCTTATTGGGAAAAAGGGTTAAAAAGGCCAAAAAATTGTAAAGGTGCAGGAGTCAGGATGGAGAGGCAAAGCGACATGAGGGAGCAAAGCGGAGCCGTGGACAAACAATGGAAAACAACCGAATGGGATGGAGAGGTGAGGAAAAACCAGGAAGAGTAAAGTAAATGTGGCAGAGAAATGGGAAGGAGAGAGAGATGCAGAAAATGTTAGTGTCTGTCGAGAGATAAAAATGCACATTCATGAGTGTAAATCAGCAGAAATCGTCATCATGTAACATCATGCAGTATTTAAACAGTTGATTGACAGCTACACATTGATAGAGAATGAGTCAATGGAGTTGATTCATGAAGGGCAATAACCACACGTCTCTCATCTAAGAGTTTGACACAACAGGAAATGATACCCATAAACGCTGCTCAGTAGAAATATTCAAATCAGCCACTTATTCACCATAATTAAAATGCCACCATCAAAGATTCATCATATCTCAATGTGGGTTTTCTGGTTTCACTTTCATTTCACACTTTGTACTGAGAGTTCTGAATGTTGATCTAACACAGCACAGTGTTTTGTAATTTACTGCAGTGCGTGCCATCATCACCTCTGGATCACCTTCTCTCTCTTTCTCTTCTCTGCCTTTTGTTTTCTACCTCTCTACCTCTCTACCTCCTCCTCCCCTCTCCAGCAGTACAGCAGTGTAATGCTGAGTCAGTCAACAGATAGCTGACTTCTGTCCGTTCCTGCTCACTCACCATGTCTGCCTCTGTGGACATTCAGAGAGTGTGGCTACTGCAATTTCCATTACACTAAATTACCTGTGACATAGTGTGAGGGTATGTATATATATATATGTATATGGGCTACAAAGTGAGCTAGAAAGCAACCATACCTTGGTTAGACTTGAGCTGTCTTTGAACTGTAACCAACACATGATACTTCCTATTTTTCTGACACTGGCTCTCAGCCATTGGTCCATGTATTAAGATCCACCCCTTTGGCTCTTAAAGGTGTACACACCTATTTTATGTCTCGTTGCAGTGGTTTTGGGGGAAACTCCTGCAGCATGTAACTCGTTAGCGAAATCATGAAATAATGCCATAGTAATTGTATAATCAAAGGACTAATTTTACAAATTAATTTAGCAACCGACTGGCGGAGAATATGAGCAATTTAAATTAGCGCAGCGACGATTAATCGATTAGTTGTCAACTATTAAATTAATCGCCAACTATTTTGATAATCGATTAATCAGTTTGAGTAATTTTTAAGAAAAAAAAGTCTCTGATTCCAGCTTCTTAAATGTGAATATTTCCTGGTTTCTTTACTCCTCTAAGACAGTAAACTGATTATCTGTGAGTTGTGGACAAAACAAGTCATTTTAGGACGTCATCTTGGACTTTGGGAAACACTGATCGACATATTTCACTCACGTCACTTCATCTGCTTTAGTTAATCCAGTACAGTTATTGTTTGTAATTCTTTTCATTTAATAAACACCATATAACGCATATGGACGTATGGATTTCTTTGAAACGTCATGCAGTAAAGAGCCTCTTAGCGGCTGTTTAACTGATAGTAGTCGCTACAATTACTCATTTTTTTCTGACATTTTATAAACCAAACAACTAATCGATTCATCAAGGAAATAATCGACAGATGGCATGAAAATAATCATTAGTTGCAGCCCGAATTTAGATCAAACATACACCCTACTGACAATCTAGTGTTTATGAAGCCCACTGCAGCACTGTATGAGATAAGTAACCTGATCTTAGCTATCGGTGCCACTCTAGGGAGCAAAGGTTTGGGGGAAGCAGAAAAACGTGATAGACAGCAAGAGGAAAGCATAAAGTTGATGGGATTTAAAACTAGTAAAGAGGCAGACGAACACAAAAATATGTTAGGACACACTGATAGAAAGAAAAGAGAAGTTGAAGGTATAAAGAAGGAAGGTGGTGAGCTCAGTGGGCACTCCATTATCCCCCTCCCGTTGGCCTGGAGAGTGGATGAATAATTGAATAAGGCAGTGATGACATCACACTTTGATAACCAGTGCAGGAAAGACTGGCTGGGAAGTTTCCAACCTCCCTTCTCTCCTCATATTACCTCCACTCTTCACTGTCTTTATCCCTCCATCTCTCACTGTTGCTCATGTTCTCTCTGCAGCTGCCTCTGTCTTATTCACATCCCCCCCTCTGTTTATCCCTTTTCATCATTTATCCATCATATCACCCATCATGCCTTTCTGTGACGCATGCTTGCCCTCCATCTCTTCGCTCTCGCTCAATATATCATTTCCATAAATGACTCAACCCATGGTTTCTTTCTATTGTACTGTCCAAGGATGTTATTTATGCATCAGTCTGTCCTTCTCTCCATCTTCTGCCCATCCCAGATTTGTTGAGATGAAAATTACACTTTGATGTGTTTATCGTCTCCCACGCATGCACAAAAATGCACACACACGCAGACCCCTTCCCCTATGTCATTAAATTCAGCTGCCTGCTTTATTAGCATCATCATGGTAATTCACACTCACCTGTAGTTCTTGATTCAAGAGTCCTTCCACCATCGGCTCGTCCTCTCACCTCCACCTCCACCTCCACCTCCTCCTCTTCTTCTTTCTCATCCTTCTCCACCCTCTTAACTTCTTCACCCTCCCACTCTCTGCCCATGGTCCACAGGCTGCTGTCACTGACCGAGCAGCCAATCTTCTGTGATGGGCACAGCTCCGGTTGTCTCCCCTCCTCGTCAGCTCTCTGGAGCATTTCCTTCAGAGCGGCCATCGAGGTGAGGGCCGGCGGCGGCTGCATGAAGAAGGCCTGAGCCTGAGAGGTGTACTCCCATTCGTTGCCGTCACCGCCCGCCATCTCTCTCCTCCACCTCAGGTTGTACAGAATATCTGCGTCTGGCGTAATAACATTCGGGTCGGGGTCTGGATCGGTGATCACCTTCGTTGTGGGGACGCCGTTCTTGCTGCGGTAACGCAGCTCTTTAAAAGTCGTGACGTTTGGAGCTGGAGATGACCCTGAAGAGCTGAGCTTCTTCTGAGTTTCCACTTGAGATTTTCTCATTGCCAGTGGTGGAGGCTGTAGTGCGGCTTCACACTCAGGTGTGAAAGCTATGAGCCAATCGAAGCGGTCAGGCTGTGCGGAGTTAGCCACGAGAGTGCTAACTTTATGGTGTGGCACAGATGGGGGGATTGGGGGTAAGGGGCGAGGAGGAGGAGGAGGGGGAGGTGAATCTAGTACCTCGGCAGGATACCGGTAAGACTCAAAGCTCATGTTCTTTTCTTTAGTTTCATGTGTATTGCTAAAACCAGTGCTGTAGTAAAGGTCAGAGGTCAGACCGCTGCCCCTCTTCCTCCTCCTCGCCATCTCAGTGAACGAGGTGGTTCTTTGTGTGCTCTCCTCTTTTGTTTGGCCTCCATCAGCTCTTCGTTCTCCAACCATCTTACCTCTGCTGCTCCATTCGTCTCTGGCCATCATCCCGGCATCACACTCCTTCTCCTCCTCCCTCTCTTTCAGTCTGAACTCATGTAGCTCCCCAGACCTGGACGAGATGACATGATCTCTATCTCCTTCATCCTCTAACCCTCCAACACAAACACCAAGCTCTGGGCTGAGTTTGAGGAGCTCAGCTTGGGTCAATCCAGCGAGCATCAGTAGCTTTCGAATCTCTACATCCAGTGCATGGAAGGAGGGGGGAGGAGGCAGGGCAGGTGGAGGTGGTATGGCAGGGGGAGATGAGGAGGAGATGGAGATAACTGGCGGAGGAGGCAGAGGTGGGGGACGCATGGTAGGAGGAGGAAGGGAAAGGGGGGTCTTTTCGTGATTGGCTTGAAGAGCGGCGAGCCGCTGGGCCTCCTTCCTGGCGAGGTGACGCTTCCGAGGGGGAGGGATGGGAGGAGTTGGGGTGGGGAGAGATGGAGGTGGAGAAGGGGTGGTGTAGAGGGTGAGGTAAGGGACTGGTTTAGAGGTGGGAAGAGGGGGAATGGAGGGTGGAGAAGGAGGTAGGGGTTTCTCACACCTAAAAGTGGTGAAAGTGGGGGACGAGGAGTTAGGGGAGAAAGTAGACAATGTAGGAGAGGTGGAGACGGCCATGGAGGTGGTCTCCCTGCTGATATTGATGTAGGTGTGGAGGTCAGAGCTCACGCTGGCGTGCCGCGCTGGAGGTTTGGGGGGTCTGGGTGGCGGCCCGACAGGAGAAGGAGTGAGGGAATCAGGAGCGAGGTGATCCTCACAGTCTGATGGAGCGGTGAGGTCGACCCCTGCATCTGAAAACTCCTGAGAGTCTCCCAGCGCTCCTCTGCCGCTTTTATACAACTTCCAGGGAATGTCAATGTTGCCCATTTCATCCATGACGTCTGAGAGATCCTGCTCTTCCAGATCTCCGAGATCAAACCCCTTCTCATGGAGTCTGGCAATGTAGGCAAGTTTCACTTCTCTGTTCACCTTCTCCAAGCGATCCAGGTGATCTAGCCGATCCCTCAGAACATCCCAGTGTTGCTCGCCCTCCAGATCCCAACGAGCCACTTGGATCACCTGGCTGAAGCGCTCCATTTTCCCGAACTCCCCGACTGATTCTAGGAAGTCAAGTAAACCTAGTTTGGTGACCTCAGAATCATCTTTGAGTCCTAGGTAGTCAGGAGAAGGGGAGTCCAGGGCGGAGGGGTAGCCCTCATCTGGGGAGCAAGGGGAGGAATGTGATGTTAACATGAAGGGGTTGCGGCTAAGAGGAAGGGATGGCGGTGGATGGGACGGGGGTGAACGCACAGGAGGCTGGCATTCAGGGAGAGAGCGGTCTTTGGGAGCCAGAGCGACGGACAGATTATCGTGGTCGTGAGAAGAGCAGATGGAGGCGGATTGATCTGCACAGTCAGACTCCAGATCAGAGCAGGAGCTGATGGAAGTGGAGGACGAGGAGGTAGAGGAGGAGAGCGAGAACTCCAGGAGAGAGGGGGGGCAGTCACAGCACGAGGGGACCAGGGTGTCGTCATCATCATCATCGTCATCGTCATCATTGTCAGCCTCTTCATCATCATCAATATCAATATCCCCGCTGCTCTCTTCCTCGTCGTCGTCTTCCTCTACTTTTACATTTTTCTTGTTGTCCAGATCAGCGCTTGCGTCAGCATTCTTGCCTTCATTTTCCAGACTGGCAGCAGGGCGGGCGGAGGCCTCCAACTTGGCCTGTGCTTGGGAGGGAGGCTGAGGCTGCTCCTTGGCCCCTTTCCCATCCTGCCTCTGGGGCAACGGGGCCGGAGGAGGCGGTAGCTGCAGTTGCTGTCTGATAGAGATGGTGTTGTTGTTGTTGTGGTTATGGTTGAACATGCTATTGTTGTCCTGCGGGGAACGGCCGTCGCAGCACAGACACGGGAGGCTCGGCTCGTTGCAGTTCGGGTCAAGAGGGAGAACGGAGGGGAGCGGAGGCGGAGCGGCTGCTGGTGCAATTTTAGTCGCCGCAGACGCACGAGCAGCCTTAGGTTTGGGCTTGGCTAATTTGGAGATGGTTGATCCCTGTTTTTGTGACCCAAACCTGGACTGGGTCACTGGTGGCCGAGGCTGCACTCCCACCCTGGTCCTGATGGGTGCAGCGGGGCCTTTAGTAGCCCGGCGCGGGGAGGACGTGGTGATCGTGTTCATGTTTTTATCCTCCCTCTGGAAACCAGCGCCGTGAGGCTTTGGTCCAGCTACGGTATTGGTCCGCCTGCTGATGTCAAAGCGCCGCGGCTTCGGAGGCTGAGAGGAGCAGCTAGAGGACTGCATTGTGGGAATGTGGCTTTTTAGGATACTCTTATATTGCTGTTGCTATAGAAACTAGTGTTGTAAAGGCAGGACAGATCCAAACTATGACGCGTCGTGACGGTCACATCTTGGCTTGACTCCCGAGATCCTGTAACATCAAAGGAGACACACAGTGAATAATGACTGCGAGCAAAACTCTGCTCTGCAAAGACCGATTTCTTGCTCTACACGTGTTTTCATATTAGTCTTTGAAGTTAAACCCATCATCTGGACTATTCATTAAAACTCAATTGCTTTTGGGCTTTTCTGTTTTATAATTATCACAGCCCAAGTCCTGGGAGGCCACAGCAGCGATATGAACACACACACAGTGCTGTAAAAAAATAAAATTAAGGCACATTATCAAGCATCACTACTTAAGGAAAATAATTCAAGCTGAATTAATTAATCAATTTATAAATTGACATTAAATTTATCAGCAACGCTGTTGATAATTGCAAAAATGCCAAATATTCACTGGTTTTAGCTTCTGAATTGTGAATATTTGCTTGTTTTTAGAGTCTTTTATGATAGTGAACTGAATAATATATTTTTGTTTTGGACTTGGTCGTACAAAACAAGACGTCTGAAGACGTCACCTTGGACTGGTCACCTTGAGAAACAAAACAAAACATTGTAGACCAGTATCCCTACTGTGGCACTAATAAAAAGATCATCTTATCTTATCTTATTTTAAATGCTTAATTGATGAATCAAGAACATAATCAGCAGATCAGTTAATAATGAAAAAATAGCTAGTTGCAGCCCTTAAAAAATGGTGCATCTTTTGTTGAACAATATAGTAGTTTTTTGGAAACAGTGAGGCTTGTTCAGTTAAACAAATACTTGACAGATGGTTTTCATTATCAGTACAACAGATGAAACAAGGCAGACACGTAGCCTATCTATCTATCTATCTATCTATCTATCTATCTATCTATCTATTTAAACACACACCCATACACACACACATCACATGAAATGATCCCCATGATAATAATTGCTGTCTAATTTATAGCTTAATAACAGCCACTCATCATCTTTATCAGCCATGTTCAGCTCCACTGAGCAAGCACTGATATTCATGAGTTTACAGTAGTCAAGCTGTCTCCATCTGTACCAGCACATCCTTACACACTGATGGCAGCAGGCAGATCTAGATCAAAAGAAATAATATAAAAGAAAGAAAAAAACACCATAGAGCAATGACTGAACATTTAACTAGAGCATGAAATAATCAGGCAGCAGCACTGAGTCTGCCTTTTTTTAAAGCCCATCTATACGGAAAGCTATTGCTCAGATATTCCTGCACAGTGCCCTTCACATCACTGAGGAATATAAATCACTCAGCTTTAAAACTGGGTCTTCATCGGAATGGCCATTCAAAAGCCAACAAAGCCTTGAAATAAAACAAAGAAAACATGCATTTGAGCAGATGTAATTGAACCCCGTCCTGTGTTCAGTATTTACCCCTGCATGTATTGATCCCAGAGCTGATGGAGACAGGGAGGATGGGAGGAAGAGGAGGAGGAGGAGGAGGAGGAGGGGGTACCACCAACCGCATCGCCTGATATACAGGCCCATCCGCCCTATTATAACTCTAATATTACACATCATATTTACATGCCACTTAAAACCGATCATAACAAAACATTTCCCCTATAATGCAATTCAAGTAATATCATTATAAATAGCAGATTTGCATGTCTCTTGGTTGCGCACGCTCCTATGTGGGAATAAGGAGGTTTTGCTTACCAGATTACACCCTGCAGGCTCATTTTAAAAACATATTTTAAAAAATATATACACATAAGATGATAAATTAGGACTCGACTCACGCTCAGATTGAGGTAAAGATGGATGAAGGTCTCCATCTCGTCGGGCTCGCTCACATCTCAGTCTCAGTGTGAATGTGAATCTCTCTCCGATGGTGGCAGCATCAGCATCTGTCTTCTCGCGAGCATCCGACCAACCATCGCCCCCCCCCCCCCCCCCCCCCCCCTCCAACCCAACCAAACCACACCCCTTACTGGCCTTATCATCACATCCAATTTATCTTGAATCATTATCAGCTTGAAATAATTAGTTTTGAGAGGAAGCGTCTCATTAAATTCCCCTTAAAGCTGCAGTTGGTAAAATTGGAGCAAATATGATTAAAAAAAGTATTTTTTTATGAAACAGTCACTATATCCTGACAGTAGTGCATGAGACAGGTAATCTGATAAAAAAAAAAATCATGTGTCCTCCGGTGTCCTCCAGTGCTCCTAATGGCATCTGCAAGATTTCACAGTCCGGAGGAAAACGACCAATCAGAGCCGAGCTGGAGCCTGCAGTCTCTGACTCTGACTTCCTCCATCACTGACACCTCTGTGTCCATTGTCAAGTTAGCAGTGCAGAAAGGTTAAAGCTGCAGTGGGTAGAAATGGAGCAAATATGATTAAAAAAAAATATTTTTATAAAACGGTCACTACATCCTGACAGTAGTGCATGAGACAGGTAATCTGAAAAAAATAACTAATGCGCCTCTGTGTCCTCCGGTGTCCTCCAGTCCTCCTAATGGTATCTGCAAGATTTCACAACCGGAGGGAAACGACCAATCAGAGCCGAGCTGGAGTCTTTCCATTTCTGACTCCGATCAAACTAGGCAGTGCTGATCATATATGAATTAATGTTTCTGTTACTTTAATGCCTATTTCTCTCATAAAATGTTTTCAGAAACATCTTGTAGTGTACTGTTTTGCTGTAAAATAAGAAAGTTTGTGACCCGGCACCCATGTTGAGATCTGCTGAGGAAATACCAAGCACCGCCCACCAGCTGGAGCACAGGCAATAGGAACGCTCTCTCTCTCTGAAATGACCTGTGGTTGGCCAAAGTCTCCCATCACGGGCTAGATTTATTCAAGGCCTATAGAAAGGAGGCTGGGTCACGTGTCATATCTTTGGGGGTATAATACTTGCGCAGTAAAATCTGGTCTGCACTCGCCGAAATTTAACCAATCGCAACGCACGACCGCAGCTTCAGTTACACTGCGCATGTGTTATACCCCATACCCCAAGACCCATGTCCGCCCGTCACCCAGCCTCCTTTCTATAGGCTTTGAATTTTTTAAAGCCTGAAAACAGAGCCATGAGGAGGTGCAGAAGTCTAGTTTTCTCTCAGAACACTTGAATTACAATATGCTGAATGATGCCAAAAATATACTGCCTATACCCACACTTTAAATCATCCTATACATTCATGCATTTATCAGTCTGTCATCAAGGAAATTAACTATTCATACTACCAACTATTGCTTCCTTCCGATTAATCTGTCAACTACATTCTTGATAAACCTATTAATTCTTTAATCTTTAATCATTATTATTTCCCAGAGTGCAATTATTCAATTTATTATCAAGATCATAAAGAAAAGCATCAAATCCTCATATTTGAAAAGTTGGAAATGATGACATTTTGTTATCTTTTTTTGCTTGTGAAATGACTGAAACTAGACTGAACCTAGACAGAGACTAGGGCTGGCTCGATATGGCCAAAATCTTCTATCACGATATAGGTCATTTCATATCTTGATAACGATATATATCACAATATAACATGGTTTCTGGTAATTCAATAGTCTATATGAAATAACCACATGGTAAAGCCTATTTTTGTATACTCCTGTGTGAATTAAAGGTCTTATTGATATTTTTATGTAGACAAGTATTTTTTTTTTAAATAACAAACCTACACAGCCTTTAGAAAGGTGGCGAATAAAAGTATGGCATTTTCTGAAAAAATTATGACTGTGAATTAATAATTTAAAAATTTTTAGCGGGTCCAAAATTAATGTTTCGTTTATATCTGTTCCCAATTTTAACGAGGCTTGTGAGCCAATAGTAAAACAACGTTGGTATAACGTGGTCTCTCTGAGTTGTGAGTTAGTGTGTAAAAAACGATAAAAACGACTTGTGAAGTAAATGCAATGGAATGGAGGAGGGAGAATGCGACATCTAGTGGCTGAACGTTATGAATAGCACCTTTAAATACTTGACAAATGAAAAGTACTGAGTATTTTCTCATTTTATAAACTTGAGCGCAAGATAAACAGAAGTTTCAAGTGAAATTATAGAAAAAAATTAAATAAATATAGGCCTAGCCTATATCACGATAGAAACAATATAGAAAAATATATACGATTGACATATTTATATTATTTTGATGATATATATCGTCATATTGCCCAGCCCAAACTGAAACGATGACTCGATTAGCATAATAGAATATTTTAGATTATAGATTTTTGTCTATTTTAATCAACGAGCCGTTTCTGCTCTACAGCCAACACACAAACCAACATCTAAAGGATGAAATAGAAAGAAAACAATAGTGTTCATACATTATTTATTAAAGGCAATAACATTCAGGCCAGTACAGACTTTACAGCAGCAATATAAAAATATATGCAATTAGAAAGCTGAGGTTTGACCCTCTGCCAGGATACATCTGCTGTCATACATTTACTTTACTTCTATTCCTATAAAATTAAAAACTATTTTGACTGTCTGAATTAATTTGTATCTTCATCCTGCCATGCACCCCTCAGGGCAGACCGATATGAAAGCTACACTATGTGTGATTCATAACAGTGTTATTATTCTATCATGGGAAATGACTGGAGACACTGTACATTATGTACCGGGGTCAATAAATAAATAGGTAGTATATGGAGTAGAAGAGGTCGTCTGTTTGACGACATTCACAACCACATATCTATAAACAACTGCAAAGTTAAGAAACTGCCTGCAGGATTTCTAAGTGCTGTTCGGGTCATGCTGTTGGGAGTCAGCCTCGTCCCGGGTAAACCCTCTTTAAAAACGGGAGAAGAGTTGATCTGTGTATCATGATAGAAGTCAAAAGGGAACCAGGCTGATGCCCCTGACGTGGTTTATGACCACCGTTCCCCTTCACTTGTTTCTCTTGTAGATTTTCTTGGCGAAGTTGAGGAAGACTGAGTGAGGAAGGTTTTTAGCGTGACAAGCGATGAGTTTCTGTAGCCGCTGGTAGCTCTCTTCCTCATATTTCTGGTACAATGTTGGCATTTGCAGGGTGTCGTACAGTGCTTTGACCTTTTCCACAGAGGCATCATCATGGCGCGCATAACATGCCTGAGGAGGAGAAGAAATTAAGTTTTGCTAATGTACTAGTGAGCGACTCTAGTAGAGCTTCTAAAAAAGGTGGGTTCAGAGGCCACCGCATAAACGGAGGATCAAAACCATAAAAACACTGTTCTAACATATTATTCAAATAAATTAAGTTTCAATTGCTGCAAAAGTATTTTTGTTTTAGCTGAATATAGACTTTGGACAAAGTATAAAATATCTGTAAAAACAGACACAACTTTTGATACACTACATTGTACAATTAGCACAATTTCTTATGGTGGTATGAAAGAAACATTCACTGTTATCCATTGCCTTAAAGCCTCTGAACACCCACAGGTATGTACAGTCAATCTGGCTGATTAGACCTCTTCTCAGGACTGTGTGGGTGGATATATAAACTAATTGATTGACATCTTCCTGAGTCTCCTGATAGCTTCATTGCACCTTTAAGGGCAGGACAAATTGCACCTTTATCATTCTTATTGGTTTTAGATTTGGGACCTAATAAATTCTCATCATAGTGCGACCTATCTTCAACCTGAAAAAGAGGTCTAATGAGCCAGAATAACTCAAAACACCTGTGTGGGTGTTCAGAGGCTTTAATTACACTTGATCCATTTTGGAAAAGGTCACTTACTTCACATTAGAGAATCTGCCAGTGACTCATTGCTTAAATTCAAATGTACAGCACTGAGATATACTTGGAGCATGCATTGTATTTAAGCTGTTGCATGCACTAACTCGTGTTTAAATATTCATGCGATGTGATGGAAACAGTGACTAAAACCTACTAAATAAATCAATTTAATCTAACGGTGTGCAAGCAACAAAATCCCTGCATACAACTCTTTTGCAGCCAAATAATATCGGTACATATATTTTTAATAGTTCAAACAGAAAGGGTTGTCCCACCTCCAGCTCTGCTCTCTGTTCAGCAGTCATGGTTTCCAGGGCCTTCACCACCAACCAGCTGCATTTGTTATCCTGGATGTCTGTACCAATCTTTCCGGTCACAGCAGGGTCTCCGTAACAGTCCAAGTAGTCATCCTGCAAATGATTCACATTGGGTGGTTATTAACTCTGTACAGTCTGCAGCATATTATTCAATATGTGACTTGTAAAAGTAATTACCTGTATTTGAAAGAACTCTCCCATCTCAAGTAAGATGAGTTTGGCATTATTGAGTTCCTCTTCACTCTCAATTCCAGCCTACAAAAGTAAGGTAAAGTAGTTATGAGAAAGAGTACGACATTACTTTCCTTTTGTCATGTGTGTGTACAATATAAACAAACTCACAATGTGCATTGCAGCTGCCACTGGGAGGTAAAAGGAGTAAAAGGCAGTCTTGTATTTTACAATAGCTTTATACCTGAAAGACAAGGAGAGAAATAATGAAACCCATTGGCTTTGGTAAACAACATCCTACTCTGGAACAGATTTAGCTCCACTACCTCTCCATGGTGAATCTGCTGAGGTCAATCTGACCAGGAGGAGCCGTCATGAGGTCCAGAGCTTGGCCGAGCTCGGTCTGGAAAGTTGTCTGAAACAAACAGAGATGCGGTAAGAATCCTGTGTAAACGTGTGATTGAGTGTGCCTGTGTAATCAAGCAGGACGTATAGTACCTCAGTGAATAGCTCCAGTAGGTGGACGTAGTAGGGCTGATCCCTGCAATGTCTGCGAAGCAGTCTGTAGATTGACCCTTCCAAGAGAAATGAATCATTGATGGCGTCCAGACCTACTCCATTCTTAAAAACAAACAGACAGGATTCGCCAACATTAATAGTGGAAAATAAATTATCACGCAACAAATAAAAAACATTTTAGTCTCTCTTTTTCTGGAATATATCAAGTCTCACCTTCTTGTACCAGCAGGGCTGTCCTCTCCGAGTCACAGATCCATCCATCATGTCATCTGCCACCAGGAAAAATGCCTGAAGCTGCAAGCAAGAGAGACGCAGTCGTAACACTTTGCAAAGTGTCATTACAACAATCAAGCTTTAGCGACACATTGTGCAGCACGTAACAAAAAGAACCCCTAAAAAAAGTCGTAATATAAAGAGAACAAAGTCACAACTTTACGAGAAAAAAAGAAAATAACATGTAAAATGACTACTTTATAATATTATGACTTTATTCTCATAATATTACGACTTTATTCTCGAAATCTCAGACTTATTTTTTTCCGTCAATGTGACCCTAATACTAAACCTACAACAATGATAAATAAAATTGAAAATGTAAAAAAAAAAACAGTTATTCATTTCCATTTTTTAAAAATCCACAAAGAGCCACTGGAGAGGGGCTAAAGAGCCTGCAGGTTGCAGACCCCTGCTTTATCAACATTGTCCTCACCAGCTCGATGCACCAGCCAACCAACAGAGCCCTCCGCACTGTGTCCTGTGTGAGCTGAGTAGGTGGGAGAAGCTCCCTCAGTGATGCAATCACAGACAGGCCTCGGTTCCTCTTGCCTCCGGGGGAATTGTACACCAAAACCTTAAGAGAAGCAGACACAGATATTTGTTTTATTTGTTAAGTAATGCTCCTTTAGTGTTTTTTTTAAAACCATATATCTCATTTTGTTGTGTAATATGATTTGGGAGTGAATTCCATTCTTGCATTGCTCTGTATATTGCTGTACTTTGACCTGATTTGGTTTTGGATCTTTGTAAAGTAAAACAACCTGCAGCAGCATGCCTTGTGACATAATGATGTCTAATTATGTTTTTATATGTTTAGATATATTTTATTTTCTTCTGTACTGTTTTTTTGTATGTATTTCTTTGTTTTTATTGGATTGTTTTCCACTGTTTGGTTAGGGTTTTTCTGCACACTTTGTGTGCTTCTTGTTGTTGTTTAACTTTTGTTGTATTTTTTAAATGATCTTAGTTTAGATCTTTCTTCCTTTTTTGTTATTGTTTTTTTTCTCCTGGGGTTGGGGGGGAGGTCTGTGGCTTCTTGACCTCTCCTGACACATTTCTTGTTTTTTTTTTCCATTGACTGGATTTTGTGCAGTTTTATATATGTGCAAATAAATAAATAAATAAATAAATGGTGGAATAATTGTGTGTATCTGTACTAAAGGATAGGTTTTTGTAAAAAAAAAAAAAAAAAAATGGAGTCTGGACATGAAATAGCAGTTCAGGCCTTTAGCAGAAGTAACTCAACAAACAAACAAAAGACAACATACACACACACACACCTCTCTGAGCCTGTTGAGAGCATCAGCCAGCGCCGGGTCTGTGATGTCTCCCTCTGACAGCTCCGTCACCAGCTCGTCAAACTGGGCATCAAACAGCTGAGGATCAGACAGCAGAGGCTTCTTCTTGCTGCTGTGCGTCGTCGATGTCCCGTTGAAGATGTGGTCTCCCTGTAAAGACGAGGTGCACAGCAGGACAGGTGTGGGTTTACAGGTAAACGAGGAGGCGTTGCGCCACATGGTCCTGATTGTTTTAGGCACATTAATGACCAAACCCAGCAGACGTCTCATTGTCAGACTGATCTGATAACTAGCTTAGTTATATATAAACCACACAAACGTCTTCTAGTTGAGGAAAACCCAGCTTTATCTCCATCCCATGCTTTCTAGCCCAGTAAACAACGTAAACAAGAGCAAGGATTGGGTCAAGAGGAGATATTTGCTATTAAAGCCATGTAAAGAAAAGAAGCGTTAGCTGTCGTTAGATTAAGTTGTTATCCTGCATTCAGCATTTTAGAAAACATACCTACATCAAACTGAATAAAAAATAAATCACTCAAACACATGCCTTTACATACCATAATGATTATCTCCTCTTATCCCGAATTGTTAGTGTAAAACAGCAGAATACTTTATCTTCTGTTTCTTCGTCTTTCGGTCAAACGTGAAGTCAGTGAACGTCTCCTCAAACCCGGATGTGCAGATTGTAGTTCGCTGTCACGCCGCTGTCCGTTTTAATACAAAGCAGCGGAACTAGATTTCCCAGCATGCATTGCGGAGTGGTGCGTGTGGGCGTGGCTCTTTGGAAGGCTCCATTTGACGTCTGAGCGTTTTGATTGGCCGGTGGAATCGAACCAGGATGGGCTTTCATACCGGCTGACCAATAGGATTTGAGAAGAGGTGGGGTTTAAAGGTGGAGTGGCTGAGCCCTCAACTATTATAATTATAGTCTTACTGATCAATAAAACAGAGATTAACAAAAACAACGAACCTCTTTTTAATTTTGCCTTAATTTGATTTGCACCATGACTGACAGCCCTCTCAAGCACACACACAGTCACATGATATTGATCTTGCCCAGTTATGTTGGCTTTTTTAAAGTTTTCTTTATTTCTTTGTTTATTTAATTATTTAATTATTTTTTAAAAAAATTCTCTCCATTTTGTTTTATCCATATTTAATTTAATTTTATTTTGTTATGAGGAAAAGGAAGAAAGAAAGAAAAGGGAAAAAAAATAAAAAAATAAAAAAATTGCATTTGATTGGGACAAGGATTTGATGCACTAGTGGGCATTTAGTGTACAGCATGATGGTGTATGTGGGATTGACTCTAAACAAACTAGTGCCCGTTGTAATGAAGAAACTTGTTACTCTGGAAAGGTGTGGCTAATCGGTGTGTTTTTACTAGTATATGGACAACAATGCAGGGATAGGCTGCACCGTCAATGCTGGTTTTGGCCCTTTAATGGGATTTATCGACAATAAGAAAAATGTGGAATATTGCCAGACTTATCCTTTAACACAGGGGTCAGCAACCTTTACTATCAAAAGAGCAATTTTAGGCAAAAAATAAATAAATAAATCTGTCTGGAGCTGCCAAACATTTGAGCCTTGTGATGAAGGTAACACAGTAATAGTCTAAGTATATAGTATATAAGTCTAATGCAGTGAGGGCCAAAGTGCAAATGTACTACGGAGTATCAGGGCCACATTGAGGGAAAAAATTCAGAGATTTCCAGAATAAAGTCATAATGTTCCGATTTTTTATAGTCGTAATATTACGAGAATAAAGTCACAACTTTATGAGAAAAAAAAGTCCTAATATTACGACAAAAAAAAAATTAAAAAAATAAAAATATATATATATATATATATATATATATATATATAAAAACACCCTCCTCAACTGGCTGGGCATGGGCCATGCTGCCTCAACACCAGCTGGGCTCCTCCTCCATCTCCTCTCTCCTCCCTCCAATGACTGCCAATGGATAGAAAAGGGCACAAGCCCTGAGCTATCAAACCAGGCTCACGAATTTACGAGTACAACGAACCATACAGTATTGTCTGGGACCTTTGCTGTTCATATTATGGACAAAACATCAACATAGGTATTTTTTTATTTGATGTCTATCATTTATTTCATATTTTTTAAATACATAACTTGCATTGAAAGTTTTGCCATTGACACTGCATTTAAAATCTGGAATAGGTGTCATATTTAGATACATTTATTATTCAGGTTTCAAGGCTCTATCCTGTTAAGCCTGCCATACAGATATACATTTCTTCAAATAAATAATGTTTTATGCAAGACGGGAGGTAGAAATACAGCTCAGTGCCTTAATAAGGGAGTGTATGGGTGTGCCTGTATCTGTGTGCAGGCTAAGTGTGTATGCGTGTAAATCTTTAAAATTAGGTACATACATATGAGTGTATCCAAAATGTGCCTTTACTGATATGGAGTCATTATCATCACTTAGTGAGCACACCAAAAATACTTTCCAAAGAAAAAAAACTCCAATCTGACACAAATATTACTTTAAAATCCAGTATTCAGAGCTGCCAGACCCAACATATGTTCACTGTCAGCAGCCCAAGGCTTTTTTGTTTTCATTTACCGCCCGTCCACAACCCCTGCAAGTCCGAAGAGAACCGTGTGAACACACAGTGTGAAGCCCAACCTCATAACAAATTAGTCTGTACATTTATTGCAAGAGACTCTTCATGTCATCAGAGTCACATTGCAATTTACACCTCTTATCTTACAGGATCCAGCATCGTTAGCCAGTGTCACAGATATGCCTGTGCACTCGAAACATTTTCAAACCCTATCAAAATCAAATTAGGATGCAGAGGCATATCTGGAGCCATCTGGCAGAAAACTTTGGGATCACTGCGCATCTTCGACTCTGACCTTCCCCTTCAGCTATCTATAAACACAAACACATTTCAAGTGGCTACTATCATAGGTCTCGGGTGCGAGAGGGAAAAAAGTAAGAAGCATTGTCAAAAACATGCAGATAAAGACATTCTGAGGACATGTTACGTAGTTACAACAGACGGTCAGGGTTGAATGCACAAGGTTCCTGCTGTATTCGGGAGGCTGTAGCAAAACATGCACATATGCAAATCAAACCACCGTGTCCAGGGGCCACCCACAGAAAATACATTTCAAACGCTTAGCATGTGTCTGTGGCGTGCATTATAATGTCAATGTTAAAAATGCTGGCTGCCTTATTTTTGAAGGCCAGTGTGGAGGTGGAAAAACGTGGAGAAAGTGGAAATTGCAAAAAGAAAAAAGACAACCTCATCTGTTTATCTTACATTGTACTCAGCTAACTATATGTTTATTGAGATGCATTTTTTTTTTTTACCAATGGAAGACAAAATATCATGATCGCTTCACCTGAGCGATCCTGTGGATGAGTAGCAATGTACAAAAGGGCCAGAAGCACATTGCAACTTATGTAATAGACTGAATGTACATGTGAGTAAGTGGTTGTTGTAGCATGAATGCTAGTTGAGTTCTGTCTCCAGTCTTGAGGAAAAGATGTCTCCAGATCAGTATTGAGGGAGGTGGAGTGGAGAATACAGCAGAGAAGATGCTTCTGGTTGGTTGTCTTGGATTTATTCTGTTAGAACACGGCCCAGAAATAAGCATCTAGTGACTGTTTCACTCATGTTGAACAGTGAGAGCTCTGGGTTGATGTTCAGAGTGATAAAGAGCACCACTAAATAAGGCCATTAGCACAGTTGGCTTCAGGAAATGGCGGTGACAAAGAGGAAAAGGACATGATATCTCCACTAAACTGCCTCCGGTTCTCCTTTTCATCAGCCTCTCTTATTTCATCCTGTCTTTCTTATAACCCTGTCACATCCTATTTTCCTCCTTCGCCCTCCTCACAGTGCCGACTCTGAGTAGAGAGCTCCCGATGACCCGTGCGGCGGATGCGGTGCCACTAATCGACGTAGCGACGCAGAGGACGAGGAGCTTAAATCTCCACAGCTGCGCAGGTGGATCCCCTCTGGCGCCAGACTGCCGTGGTGCCGATTGTGTCGACTGTCGCTATGGGAGTGGTGGTGTCCGCGGCGATGAGTGTGATGGGAGTGATGGTTGGGGTATCCTCGGCTGGTGGTCCAAGGGGTCAGGAACACCTGGAGTTTTTCAAGCAAAAATTTAAACGAAGAGCAGATGGCTTTACTCGCAGAAGCACTGAATCATTCTGATGTATTGACCTGGAGATAAATGGGGGAAATAAATGAATCAGAACTGGTGTCATACTTGTTCCAGAGGAAGGTGGTTGGTGGCAGAGCCCTCAACTCCACTCCTCCTCTTAGGCCCCTGCCCGGTGCTCCCAGCATGATCGGAGGAGGGCGATAGGTTGCGTTTGGAGCGCTGCAGGAAGCGAGCCACCAGACCCCGAGTCCCCTGAAGGAAAAGTAAAAAGATCAGTGAAGGGAAAGATAAAATAAGACCAGCTTTTGCTAAGACTTCCAAGTGTTTTGAGGCGTTTGTTGCTTCTCTTCATATTTGCCAACCCTCCCGATTTTCACACCTTTTTTACCTTTACGTTATCTCAACCTGTTTCAGGCACTGTACAGCGTGTATAAGCCCTACTGTTTTCACCCGGACGTCAATACTGCTACACTTAATGTCGTTTCCCGGCGGAAGAGAGCTTCTCGCGACCATAGATATACTTAGCCTACTTTTTTTTAATTTAGCCTATTTTGCCTCACATCACATCGTGCTGCACCTAAGTTGGGTTAGAAATAACGGGTTTCAGAGTGCAGTGGTGCTGTTGTCGCACTGTGTCTGAAAGGGCTTTCAGTGAGTGAGAGATGGAGAGAGAAATGGAGAGTACTAAGAGAAAGAAATACTCAAGCGGGGGCAAAAAATAAATGAAAATTGATGAATACTAGGTGATGTGATTCACACAAGTTCACGTCATAAACTCAGAATTAGGCCTATTTAACATAAAAACGCTGTTGCGGTGTACTTATTTTGTTATTTTTATTCTTTAAAAGTCACAAGACTGCAGGAAACAAAGTCTCTGAAACTCTTTTTTTTCTGGGGGAGGACCCCCAGACACCCTATTTTTTAGGTCTCAAGGTTGGCAAGTATGCTTCTCTATCAACTATTTTCAGACTAACCTTCAGGTCTCCTAGGGAACGGTGGCAGTCTTTAGGTAAACGCAGCGGTGAGGTCGGCGGAGGTTTGGAGGGGAGCTGCACCCCCGCGGCCGCTGACTTCATGCTGCCTTTCCTTGGCAGAGCTGCAGCAGGAGGCAAAGAGGTGCGGGGCAACAGACACGCCTCAGAGGACGGACCTGTGAGAGATGGAGTCAGAAAAAAAAGAGAAAGATGTTGGCCCTCATTCATCAAGTTAATGTTACGACACAAAATTAGTCTAGGGGGAGTAGGGAGTAATATAAAACTAGATGAAGAATATCAGTTTGCACATTTTCTCGTCCTTTTATTGCCAGATACAGAAGTTTAAATTGAACTTCGGGGAGAGCCGAGGCCAAAATAACAAACTAACCAGGCCTGACTAGGAATAAAAACACAATACAGAAAAAGTTACAAGGCTAAACCTAACTCTGTAAAAAAGGGGAAAGAGAAGTTAACTTAAATTTAATCAGTCACAAGAGCTCAGAATACACAAACACTCTGGGTGTAAGCCATAGACTGCATATAAAGATGGACAACGCGTCTACACTTCCTCCCACTGTACAGAAGTGAAGCCAAAATATCCCGGAAACGGGAGCTGCCATCTTGAGATTTTGACGTCATTTGGAGCCAGAGTCTGTGAAAGTCGCGAGCCGAGCACGGCCGCAGCTTGTCAGCGAGAGAGACTCACAGCTGCCAATCATGACGTCCGCAACCCCTTTTTATAGCATCAAATAACTTATTAAAACCAAACTTATTAGAAAAATGAATACTTAAACATACATCAGCATGATTAGAACTGCATAAAATTAAAGAAACCATCTATGGGGAAAAATGTATTTGACGTGCACTTTGAATTTTAGTTTGGCCCATGTCCCGTCTGCTAACATGGAGGGGGCGGGCTTTATGCCTTATTCTGTAGCAAGCCACCAGGGGGCGATCAAGATGTTTTGGCTTCACTTTTGGGGAGCTGTTATGTCGTCCATCTTTATATACAGTCTATAGGCAGCAGAAAATGGCCAAGAGGCCCAGAAGTGCTACATCTGATCTTGATCTGTATTTAAGAATTGTATCTCTGTCAGCTGTAAGATACATATCTGCTTATACTGTATATCTGCACAGTATAGTAAAGAACACTATTGGGATTACATTGTCCTCATGCTCTGCAAGAAGGAATAAGAGCATATGATTTTGTGTTGAAATGTGATGGCCATAAAGCTACCATAAAGTACAAATTAGGCTACTTAAAGTCTCAAAGATGCATGTTCATATTGTACAATAAGCACAGCAACCACTGCAGAAGCGCAACACTCATAAATGAGGATGTATCATTTGAAAATAATGTAAATGAGGAACTAGTGAGGCACATTATTGTTTCCACAGCACAATCTAATTTATCAATCTGCAATCAAATCACTGCTAATTTAGATGTTGCGGAACAGTTTCATAAATCACATGCGCACGGGGACAGATCTGCATGTCTCCTCCGCTGTTTATATCTGCGCTAGTTTCTAAGAGGGTTTTGATAAATGACGGCCATTAGGTGCAAATGTGTTGAATTGTATCTCATCTAAACAACTTAGAAGTGTTTTCTTTTGGGCTTTTTTCGCCTTTAAATGGACACTGAAATGTGAAAAGAGACAGAAAGGAAGAGAGAGGCCGGTGGTGACATGCAACTAAGCCAGATTTGAACCCAGGATGTTATGAGACTTAGACAACGTAAAGCTGTAGCTAAAAGCTCTTACCTGTGTCTATAGATACTTTGCTGTATCCAGAGCCAAAGTCAACTAGAGAAGAGGAGACACAAAGACAGGTTTATATATTGAAATAGTAATGTGGGAGATATGCTCCTTTTAGTGTCCGACTTACCTGTATCAGTTGAGGAGCCGAGGCCTGGCTCGCTGTGTGACCTTACAAGACATGGGAGCCCTTCACTGTTCCTTCTTACACCCTCTCCATCCTTCCCACCATTCCCAGCCGCTCGCCGAAGGTGCAATGGTGTGCCCGGGATGGGTGGCCCATTACCCTGACCACCGCTCTGCTCAATGGCAGCTGAGGACGATGAAATGGGAGGAGCAGGGGAGTTTGGGGTAGCTCCTTGGCTTGAGAGAGTGGAGGGGTGGACTCGAAACTCTGGGATGGAGGATCGCTGTGGAGAGGGGGATTTCCCTATTGCCTCCAGCTGGGAACAGCTACTAGCCATCATAGCTTGGCGACGCAATACTGGAGACCTGCAGGATAAAACAAAAATAACACCATCTAACTGTAGAGCTCTTACATTATTAAATTGTGTCTGTGTGTCTGTGTGTGTGTGTTTGTCTTAACCTGTATGTGGGGGTCGCTGTGCTGGGCGAAGAGCAGGAGTTGGACCTCTCTCCTCTGATGAAGCGCCGGGCTCTCGGCCCTCCTGCCAGAGGACTCTCTGGCGTCTGAGACGGGGGACCGCGAAAGCTGATGTACTCCCCACAGTCTCCTCCATCCCCCCCCTCACCGACGTTCCTGTTGCCCCTCTCTCCATGGGGCCTCAACCCGACTTCCATCAGACAGGAGTCCTCAGAGGGGGAGGAATCATCGGGGATGTCCACGATCTCTGACATCAACAGAGATCCACTGTCCATGGACACTAGGGGAGTAAGAACATATCGATACACTTGAGTATCGCGATATTATGTTTGGTGATACTGTATCGATTCGCAAAAAACCCCAAAAACAACTCAATTTTTAATTGATTATTTACATGCAAAGATTCGTGACCGGATTCTGTGACAAGAGCATCTCAAAATTCCCAAATTTCCTTTCAGCACAATTGTTGACATTTTAAAGGCACAGTGTAGGATTTGGCGGCATCTAGGGGTGTGGTTGCAGATTGCAACCAACTGAGTACCCCTCCGCTCACTCCTCCCTTCCCAAGACTGCGGTAATGTGAGCCGCCGAGTGCAAAACCGTGGTAACTCCGTTACTCGCTTAGAGGCCATCCTTATCATAATAACACTACTTTAAGAGCAACGGAAGTCAGACGGCAGCTGGCGATACCACGGTTATGCCCTCTGCGGCTCACGTTACCGCAGTTTCACAAGCGTGTCTGAGAACTACGGTGGCCTTCAGGTAGCTAACGTAAAAACGCGAAAGGCCCTTTCCAGAGCCAGTGATTGGTTTGTCCGTTCTGGGCTACTGTAGAAACATGGCGGAGCAACATGGAGGACTCTGTGAAGAGGATCTGCTCCCTATGTAGATATGAAGGGCTCATTCTAAGCTAACGAAAACACAACGATTCTTAGTTTCAGGTGATTATACACTAATGAAAACATAGTTATACATATTATATTCCATTTCTACTAATAGATCCCCCAAAATGTTACACACTGTTCCTTTAAAACTCCACATCTTCTCACCTTCTCCGCTGAAGGCAGTAGAAGTTCCTCTCTCTCCAGACAGCTCAGTGCCGTTGGGGTCAAACACTGTTGCCTTGACAGTCAAAATAGACAAGGATCAGCATAAGACATCACACATAACATGCACACAAATACACACAAATATACACACACATACACACATCCTCACCTGGCTTGCAGCTCTTTGTCCCATCACAGCCTCATAAGGAGGGGGGCAGTCAGTGGGGTAGAGAGGAACAGGGCTCTCCATGGAGCCGTTATAGGTGATGCTGGACGTTAACACAAAAACATTAAACAATCATTTTCTTGTACACTCTGTACAATGTGTGTGTGTTCTAATCACATGCATGGCCATCACATACTGCACACAAGTGGTGTATAATAATAATAAGTGTGGTACCTCTGAGCGTCTGTTTCAGAGCTGCAGGTATACTCAGGAGGATAGTAAGGGGGCGGAGGGATGGGTGGGACAAACTCCTCAAAGTCCATGATGTTGGTCAGGAAGGCGTCCTGAGGAGTGGTGCATTCTGGGTTGACTGAACGAGAGCGGTGTGGGGCCAGCTAGGTAGGGAGGATGGGAAACACATCAAGATCATACGACACATTGATGTAATGGGTTACAACATTTCTTGATGTAAGTCTGTTCTCAAATATGCAGCTGTGTGGTTTATTGCTGAGTAAAAAAAAGCCAGTGTGGTGAATGTAAAATGTGCTGCGTCTGTACTCACCAGGTGCACGAGGTCCAGGGAGAATATATGGATACTGCAGGTCACAGTGGACAGAGTACAGATGATGGTGGAGAGGATGCTGAGACCGCATGCACTGAACAAAAGGTCCTTTAGAGAAATAAGCATTCAGAAAATCAAAATCTGACATAAACACAACATAAAAGGCAATTTATTGGTGGGAATATGTCATATTTATACGATAGGTTCACAATTTTTCAATAGTCAGGTGCCCATAAAAACACTGAAACAGGTTTTGTTTTTCCCTGGACAGTGATTTCTTATAACAAAAAGATTGAATTTTGTACTAAAAACACTATAACTTTGGAAGATATCCACTTTATTCGTCTAACTCAGCTGGCTGAAGCTTCATATTAGTGTCAGATAAACTTTTGAATACATTTTTTGCGCAAAACAAGAACTTTGTCCTCCATCACTTACATTGTACATTAGGGATCTTTAAGTGGCCAGTATGAACATGAGGAATGATTACAGCAAGAAAAAGCTGTTTCAATGTGGGGACCTAATCTCTATAAACAACGGGTAGGCGACAGGACAAGACTTTGGCATTGGAAGCGTTTTGGTGTCTGTTTTGTAGTCGCAGTAGTATTGACCAATCACGTTCGAGCAGGCTTTATTTGAATGCAGGTCCATGTGACGAGCAAAAGAGGCGGAACGCACCGACTATCGTCTGGCAATAATCTAAATTTGTATTGGTTCAAAATCATCTTGTAAACTGGCTACTTTTGAAACAATCCGTTCATACACATTATCTCTCAATTCCAACTCCAGTCTCGCATCTCAAGTTGCTAATCGGACTGTAAACAATGAGCAATGCACGGAAAAGGAGGTCTTGGCCTGGATATCCACTGGCTGCATCGGAACCACATAATTATATTTATCTGCCGTCAGACCGAAAGCCGATGGATTCTGGGATTAGTGGGCACCTGACTATTATTTTAAGACAGTCTTGATTAAATTGTGGATCTCTCCTTTAATGGTTAACCTGGGTGATAAAATCACCAGTATAGAGACACATCCTACCCACCTTCAGCTGATGCCTGACTGAGTGACAGTCAGCGTTCAGGTAGAGGACCAGGGTCTCCTCTTCTGTGATGGAGCAGGAGTGAGTGGGCGCGCAACACACACACAGCCCGTTCTCCACCTACACACACATTCCCACAAACAGAAGACTGGTGAGAAGCACTGAACTGCACACTAAAAAACATATTCACAATTATTCCTGACACGTTCCCCAATGCATTTAGGGCATTTCAGCACGAGGCAGCAGAAAACAACACTTGCATATTGTTGTGTACCTGGCAGGTGAGCATAGACTTGACCATCTGTGCGTTCTGACAGGAGAGCATGGAGCCGGCCAGACTGAGGATCACACACACTGCAGACAGCAGCATGAACAGTGACACCTGTGGGGGAGAACACAGAGCCATGTTTGGATTTGGAGCAAGGTGTCACAACTTGTGCCATGGAGAGCTGAGAGTTTTATTCTTCCGGCCTAGGACTGTGCCAGGTTTATTTCACTGATAAACAGACCTTCAGCCAGAGAGGAGGAACTAATCAGTGAAGTGCCTGGATTGGTTTTTGGATGGACACTTTTCTGCCCTCCATGTCATGGCCAGATAAACCACCCCCACATGTGTTGTGTTACTTTGTAATTTTACTGAATTAATACATGAATATACATAATATAAGCTCAGACTAAAATAGTATTGTATTTATGTAAAGATATACAAACATTTTTATAAGAACATTTTGACACAGGATCCCTTATAGGGCTGACCTGAATGCTTCAAAGCCAAAGTAATTGACTTCCAAATCAGTATTCAATTTATTTACAATATATATATATCTAGTATAAGTATGTAATAATATTGCATAAATCCCAAAATAGCCCATGAAATAAGGAATAATCCCACAACATTACTCATTATTCATATTCAACATAAATTCATATTTGTTATTCTCAAACGGATATCGCTGTTTGTTGTGTGTAGAAGTGTGTGTGTGTGTGTGTGCAAAGTATTGTGGCAGCGGCACTGAAACAAGGGAGATGGAGACAGACAGACAGAAGAACATGTCAACCTGCGGCACTGCGCTGCGCCACGAAGCTACGAATATCTTTGAATATTTCTCACCGAAGTTTCAAAGCCCGAAAAAATGGTATTCGGGACAGCCCTAAAAATGCAGAACCCACTTTACGGCTCTTTCGCTTTTCAACTTCTGTTTCTAAAGCCAAGAATAAACTTTGACTCTCAGCTTTTAAGACAACATGGAGGAGAAGTCCTTTAAGTGCTCAGAAAATAATAGAAATTTGACCTTGTACAATTCCATGACAACTCCATCTGCTGACGAAGATCATGTGATATAATTGAACGCTCCAGAGCAGCTACTAAAGGGACCTTGTGGCTGTTTATATCATTTAGTGGTGCATATTCCTACACTAATTTGCAATTAATTAAATAACCATAACCTGGTTGGCACAACTGGGGTTTTTGGGGCCCATGTAGGTATTGGGGACCTCCTTACCCTGTTGGTAATCCAGCATTGGCACAGTTTTACAGCTATATAGCTAAGAGACTTGAATATACATACCACCAGTGTCAGAGGTCTCCTCCATGAGATTATTCCAACTATCCCTGATGCGACCACCTGCAAACAGACACCACACACATCAGAAAACACACCCTTGCTGTAATACTGTATGTTTCCAGTCAGATTTACACTTACAAAGAAGCCAGCCCAAAATGGACAGGACTGCCTGACGCGGGCTGAGGAGGTGAAGGCCATGCTGGTGAAAGAGAAGGCCAGGACCATGGCCCCCAGGCCCAGGTGGCACAGTCCCAGGTACAGGAGCAGCCTGGCCCCGCCGGGCCCCCGGCCCGACATGCCCCTGCGGCTGTCTGACCAGCCTCGAGACCCCGAGGCTGAAGCCACGCTGCTGGAGTCTGACGGCGAAGGCATGTCAGGCTCGTCGGTGTGGGTGTGTGTGGAGGAGGCTGGGAGATGCTTTACTCTGGGTTCATAAAACAAAAAGTTCAGCTGTGTGGGCAGAAGTGCAGGCGAGTAGAAGAGGGAGAGACATTTAATAAATGCTGCCTCCAGAGCTCCACTCTGTCACAATTATGCACCAAGCTCCCCACTGGCAGGTGCCATAGGTTCTGCGCAATGCCCCATGGTGCGCACTGTAGTCCAGTGAGTGAGTCCAAGAACTCTGTCAGCAGAAAGTTGAGAATTGAGCAGCCACTACACACTCACAGCCACCGTACTCACCTCTCTTGACGTTTCAGCCATGAAGATAGATTCAGTCAATACAGTGTCTCTGTCAGCCCATGCAGTTCACAGGCCACTATAAAGTCTATACCAGTCTCTGATTAAAACACAATCAAAATGGGGCTATAGTTTAGACATCACTGTTACACTCATTTGCTTTTTTGCTGCTCCATCATCTGCCTTCCACCTCTCCCTCCTCTCTCGCCAGTGGCATTGCGGTAACTGGAGACCCGAGCAGCAGGCCGCAGATTTTTTTTAAAGCATCCCAAAGAAAGCAGCTTTTTCGCCCCCAGCAGAGAGAGATGACATGAGCCGGTCAGTCCGTGTGTCCAATCAGGAGGAGCAACATCCGAACATGTGCGCTCCCTCCCCTCCTGTTAACCTTATGTCAGGTCCTCATCCTGTCACGGAAGAGATGATGAAGACGGTGTAGCAGATCACAGCCCACAAGATCACATCGGTACTAATTAGCTCGACGTGAACAGGAAATAAATATCCTCCATCGATTTTCAAACTGCACCAAAAATAGCAGCCAGGCTGGAATTAGCCTCTTATTTCCTCGCAGGTTTTCGATCTTTGACAACTCCACCTCGGGGGTTTTGCGGTGGTCCACACACGCACCTAGACCCCCCTCCTCCTCCTCTTCCTCCTCCCCCTCTTCCCTCCCTGCAGTCACGCGGGCATCCCGTTCAGCCCGTGTGTTTGTGTGTGTGTGTTATGTATCCCGGACGTTTACCTCACTGCCTCCCACCAGACGTCACATGAACATAACAACATCGCCTACCTATGTCCGGGATAGCATCTTTAAATCCATCCAGGTTGATTAGTGATTCTTCTTCTTTTTTAATTGGCTCCCATCCCTCCCTCCTCTGCCCTCACGCCTCTGGTCCTCGGTACAGCTCTCCGGCAGCACTGGTGAGAGAGCAATGTATCGTGTTTTGCAAACCGAAACCTGCCCCAGCGTGATGACAAGGCACGCAGTAAACGTGCAGGCCAGACTTGAAGATGCGGCAGAGCGTCGTGGTGCTGATGCTGGAGAGGAGGGGCGGTTGCCTAGCGACAGGCTCCAGCTCCTGCTGCTGCAGCAACGAGGAGGAGAAACTGTCACTGTGTTGGGAGGATAGAGGTTAAAAAGAAGGCAACGGGGGTCCTAGTTGTGAGAATGGGTGTCCCATACAGATGCCTGGTCTAATTTAAGCCTGTATTAAACAACACTGTCAACAGACATATTTCCTTTAGTGTCCTTGAGACACAAAGCCACTGTCTGCTCTTTAACTGTAAGCTGCCTGACTGTCTTAATTATGTTGGTCTTTAAACCTGCAGTAGGCAGTATATTTTTGGCATCATTGGGCAAACATTCCACAATAACCTTTCAGCATGTTGTAATTCAAGTGTTCTGAGAGAAAACTAGACTTCTGCACCTCCTCATGGCTCTGTTTTCAGGCTTTAAAAAAATCAGCAAAAAAAGGATAACAAAATGTCATAATTTCCAACTTTTCAAATATGAGGATTTGATGCTTTTCTTTATGATCTTGATAACAAATTGAATAATTGGACTCTGGGAAATAATAATGACCGTTTTTTACTATTTTGTGACACTCTTATAGATTAAACAATTAATAGGTTTATCAAGAATGTAGTTGACAGATTAAGCGGAAGGAAGCAATAGTTGGTATATGAATAGTTAATTTCCTTGATGACAGAACAATAAATGCTGAATGTATAGGATGATTTAAAGTGCGGGTATAAGCAGTATATTTTTGGCATCATTGGGCAAAAATTCCATAATAACCTTTCAGCATATTGTAATTCAAGTGTTCTGAGAGAAAACTAGACTTCTGCACCTCCTCATGGCTCTGTTTTTAGACTTTAAAAAATCTAGCTCATTACGGTAGACTTTGGCCAATCACAGGTCTTTTCAGAGAGAGAACATTCCTATTGGCTGTTCATTCAATGGAGGCAGCTGTAAATCACTCACGAACTCCGATCAAACGCTCAAACTAGGCAGCGCTGATCAAATATGAATCAATATTTACTGTAATGCCTATTTCTCGCCACAAATCAGAAACATCTTGTAGTGCACTGTTTCGCTGTAAAATGAGATAGTTTGCTGCGGCTGGTGGGCGGTGCTTGGTATTTCCTCAACTGATCTCAACATGGCTGCCTGGTCACATTTTATAAAAATAACTTTCTTTAATCATATTTGCTCCATTTCTACCCACTGCTGCTTTAGGTATGACAGTAATGAACCTGAGTGGTTAAACAGCCACAAATGGCTACGACCACTCTGAGTCTGGCATTGATGTAGATTTTCTTGAAGATCTAGTAATTGTTAACTTATTACTGTTTTGTTTGATTTAATGATGTCTTGATACACTGCTGCTTGTTTTTAACTGGGCCTGTAAAGTGTCATTGAGTGCTTTGAAAGGCACCTTTAAATAAAACGCACTATTATTATTATTATTACAAAATAACATGTACATTTCTAAAACAGATCATAGCATTGACCGAGAAGTTATACAAAATAATACAAAAACAATACACATCTGAGTTCCCTTCCTTTTTTCCTATTAAAGGGTGTTTTGGGGTGTTTTTCTTTATCCAAATTGAAAAAAAAAGTCATTTGTAATTTTGGGCTGTATAAATAAAATTGACTTTCCAACAAACAGTTTCAAACTATAAAACACACTCATCGTGTTTTATTGTTTAGCATCTTTATTCATCAAGTGGCAGGTCTGTAAACTACATACAAAGTCTTGTGGCAGGTCTAAAATGACACGTAATGTGAAAGAAATGCATAAAAAGCAGATAGAGGATATACAGTATGTCTGTCCGGATCAGATGAGCACCTTTAATCAGAGTCATTCTGAATGATCTGAAATTGCCTTAACAGGGAAACTGTCTTGTCAGATGTAGCTAATGTGTGGTAAAGTGTTTAGTAAGAGATTAACCAGGCACTTCAGATAAAAGGCACTAAATCAATTCAAAGTGAGGGACATGTGAGAGCTGCTGCCTCCCTCACATCCTGTCCATTCACTTGCTTTATCCATCATTCTTTCATCCACCCGCTCATCTTCTCATATTGCACTTATCTCTGCTCCTATCGTCTACTTTCTCAATCCATTCATCTGTTAAAACAAAGCTTGTTTACCACCATTGTTTGTTTCAGACTAAACTCCATCGACTTGTTTAATTCATTAACATGAGGAGAATGTTTTCATAACTTCTCATAGGATGTCCCATACTATAGACTCAGGGTTTTACGTTAAATGGCATCTGTTACTGTAGATTCTGTTCAATGAATTAAAATACTGCACATAATGGAAATATTTCAGCAATTCTCAAAAGATAAGCACAACATAAATATAGAAAAGTTGACAACATCTAATCATGTTCAGTCTATGAAATCTCAGCAATATATTTATGGTCCACTAAAATGAGGTGAAACAAGAAACTAGAAGGTAACCCAAAAATTGCAAAAACTCCTCGCGAGACTCGCTGCCCGACGACCTAACCTAACTTTAACCATTCGAGGTCAATGCCCAACCTTAAAGGTGCTCTATATGATATCCAGAGCATTAATATAGCAACAAAAAACTATTATCTATGTAAAGATATAGAGGAGTAATGTCTACCTGAGCAGAGAATGAAGATGCTCTCCCTGTGTGTGTGTTGTAGTTCGAGCTTCTCCGTGCTTTGTTGACGTTGCCGGGCCGGCCGCACATGCTTTTAATGTATGTTCGTGCATATGAGCACGCCCCACTGGCTAGCTCACAGCCGCCATTCTGCACTGCTCTCGTTGGGCAGTTCCAGCTAATAACGCCATCGTGAACCACGGCGCTGTCGCGAAAGCGTAGCACCCACCCTCCGCTCTGGTTAGTTCTGTCAGCATTGTTGCTGTTGTTTTCATGTAAGCGCTGATTGCACCTTTAGCTACGTGTCGCCGGCTCAGCTGTCACCATGTTGAAAGCCGTGCAGAAGCAATAGAAATGCTACCAATCTTGAATGTTTAACCATTCGAGGTGAATGCCTAACCATAACCATCTCGCGAGGGTTTCGCAACTTGTGGATTACCTTCTAGACACGACCAAAAATCATTGAATTTCACACCGTGAACTGACAAAACTGAAAGTGCATTCTTAACCAAATATGTTGTAGGACTTATTAATCAATTTAACAATTCAGGAGAGTGTTTGCAAAATGAAAATGTCCTAAGAAATGTCTTGTAACCTTCATGTTATAACAAAATGTTGGACGCAAATATCAAGAAACAAAAAAATAAAATAAAATGACCAATTCTGTCCAGTATTTAAACCATCAAACAGAATCTATGAGATGCCTGACCAGAAGCCTACTGTATGCACACTGTAAGTGAATCAAAACACTTTCCATAAAACTCTTCCACTGCCCATAAAAGCTACTACTGTATGTGCTCACACATAAGAAATGAATTGTGAATTATTTTTTTTTGCATAGCTACACAGTTTGACAAACACAGCTTTTTAAAGACAGTAACAGCATTGCTGTTGGAGGGATGACAATGTGGTGATAAGCCAGAGAAATACAAGGCGGAAATAGAAATGTACAGCTTTACTAGACATGGCGGGAACTGCTTGGTGAAATGCTGCGTCATCTGTTTGGAGTCATCTAGGACCCCCACTCATGACAATAACACTATCACAGGAGATGTGGCAGAAGATATGTTTCGTGGGGAATACAGGCACAATCACCTCAACAACTTTTCAGTACAAAGGTTTTTTTTTCTGGCAAAGTATGCTTTTGGGGAACAATAGTATTTTCGGTGTAAAATCTCCTGTATGTATTTGATATTTGAGCCCACCAGAGGGAGACAGAAAACCTGCTGTACTATTTTTCCTCAGTAATACTGAAGTGCTATTCAACTTTTATGACGCTTTCTTACGTTTGCTGGCCAGCGTCATATCTATAGAAGGACACATTTGGAGGATTTTTTCTCTGTACTGCTCGTGATTTTCACCTCTCGGCCTGCTGGGCCCTGTCACACAAGGAAATAAAGACAAAGAGAGGGAATTACAGACACATCTAGTATATTATAAAGGATTATATTCAGGGTGAAACAAATGCTTCAGTTTGGAATTATTTGGTATAACTTACTGGTTTCTTGCTGGATTTCTGTAGTATGTCGTGTGCCAAAGACAGAAAAGACTAAAGGAAACAGAAGGTGAAAAGAGCGAGAGAAAATGAAAGTTAAGTCTGCATCATTTGTAGCATATTAACACATCATAACAAAACACGCTCATAAGTTATAGTTTAATGAGGTATGAAGACACTGCTTTAATCTTAGTGGTTACGTTCCAGCTCACCTCGTTCACGTTAATGTTGGACTTTGCACTGGTCTCAAAGAACCTGATGCCGTGATCTTTTGCCAGCTGTAAACAACAGACAGAGCAGATTACAGTAGGTCAGGATGTGGCTAATAATCACTTCCTGCTTCTTATCTTAAGTAAATGTGAAGCGGAGACATTTAAAACTTGTGTGACACACTCAATCCCTTCCTCAAACAATCACTCAACTCTTGTATTTACAAGATTGAAAAAGTCAACAAGTCATCATTTCTATTGCCTCTTTGTCGCAATGCAACCTTTGACTGTTACCACTCCGTCACACCACACCACTGTTAATGTAACAGCAATGAAAAATAATACAACACACACGGAATAGTTAGGGTCATCTCACCTTTTCTCCTGTCTCCCTGGAAACTTTCCGCTTCGCTTCAATGTCACACTTATTGCCTAGTAACATTCGATTCACCCCAGCTGATGCATTCTGGGAAAGCAGGAATGCAGTTAATTGATTAGTTGAGTTCTTGTCAACAAGAAAGTTTGCATAGCGGAGGGTATATTCAAGAAGAGATTAAAGTGAAGGAAAGCAGAGCAAGCATCTTTACATCAAGTCTGAACTGAACAACCAGAACGAGCTGATCTGCATTAAAACTGTCTCTATATTTAAGACCAAGATGTCCTCAATGAAATGATAAGAGACAATGATTCATTCAATTAAATTGGGCAAGTGGGTTCTGGCATTGAGCCTGTGGCATTTAATAAAGATCTAGGACGGATACATTTGTATATTTGGTTTCAGTTTTGTTAAGACTAGGTATTTGGCATACAGCTAACTATGTAAGTCCAACCCTAGCCTTCAGGCAGTTACTGATGGGGGTTGAGGGGGTTCTTGTTCACTGGAAACCAGTGAGTCCAGAATGTCCCTGCTATGCAGTTACCCCCAGAAAGCCACGGACCTGATCCCGAGCATATAGCTCTACCCGCTTTCACCGCCACTAAGAGATCAAGCTGCAAAAAAAACTCACTTTTAGAGATTGTTAACAAACTAAATGGGAGAAAACAGTAAACCAAACGGACACCTTAAAGGAACAGTATGGAACATTCCGGCAGATCTATTCGCTGAAATGAAATATAATATTCATTCATGTTTTCATCAGTGTATAAACACCTGAAACTAAGAATCATCGACCCCGACGGCACTGAGCTGTCTGGAGAGAAGGAGGAACTTCTACTGCCTTCAGCGGAGAAGGTGAGAGAAGATGTGGAGTTTTAAAGGAACAGTGTGTAACATTTTGGGGGATCTATTAGCAGAAATGGAATATAATATGTATAACTATGTTTTCATTAGTGTATAATCACCTGAAACTAAGAATTGTTGTGTTTTCGTTAGCTTAGAATGAGTCCTTCATATCTACATAGGGAGCGGGTCCTCTTCACGGAGTCCGCCGTGTTGCTCCGCCGTGTTTCTACAGTAGCCCAGAACGGACAAACCAGACACTGGCTCTAGAGAGAGCCTTTCACATTTTCACGTTACCTGAAGGCCACCGTTGACACGCTTTTGAAACTGCAGTAATATGAGCCTCAGAATGCAAAACCGTGGTCCCGCCAGCCGCCGTCTGACCTCCGTTGCTCCTGAAGAAGTGTTATTATGGTCAGGATGGCCTCTCAGAGAGGTGGATGGCCTTACCACGGTTTTGCGCTCGGCGGCTCACGTTACCGCAGTCTTGGAAAGGGAGGAGTGAGCGGAGGGGTACTCAGTTGGTTGCAATCTGCAACCACACCACTAAATACTGCCAAATCCTACACACTGTACCTTTAAACCAAAATGCAATATGGACTAACACTTATCAAGTTTGCACCATAAACAGAAGGACTAGAATATTGCTCTACCCCATAAGAACAAAACTAATACATGACACTCTTAAAATTTGCATTCAAACAAGTAGGCAAGGTCTGCAGTTTTGACCAAAGCCCCAAATGCGTCCACACACATTAGCAAACCCCCATTGTCACAGGAGGAAGCAACACAAACCAAACCGTGCCAAATTACCACAAAGCCTAGACTTAATCTTACCAACATGGTAAATTTGATTCTGGACAAGCGATTAGAGATGATTATTTAATGTGATTTTAAACAGAATATTTTAGGTTTTGGACTGCTATTCAAACAAATCAAGACATTTAAAGACATCACATTGAGCTCTGGGAATTTACACTGTGGATTTTTTCATAATATTCTGACATTTTATAGACAAAGCAATTAATGACTTAATTGAGAAAATGATCAGAGAAGAAGATTAATTGATAATGAAAATAATGGTTAGTTTCAGCCTTAATTTGTTCAGTAGAAAGAAGTTCCAGTGACAACTAGGGGCTGTGATTTAGGTGAACTGACCCTTTAAAATCTCCAGTTGTGTAATGACCCTGCTCTGCTGTTGTTGCAGCAGCGAGTAAAGGCCCGCCCCGTACTCATGACTAATATGCATCCAACTGACTAAGCACTGTTTTTTAAGTATTTCCTTGTTATTTTTGTCATGACTGAGTGGAAACAGCCTCACTTCTTTGATGCTCTTCATCCAGTTCTGGATGTTCTCGAAGGACTTCTCGTCTGTGATGTCGTATACTAGGATGATGCCCTGACATGGAGACACAGAGAGAGAGAGGATTTAAGGAAGTCAGTCAAAGGTACAGAGCGAGCACAAAAGGCCCGGTGATGTCAGCCACGATTATCCAGTCTGCTTGTTCTGCAGGCGTCCTGTGCTCACCATGGCTCCTCTGTAGTAGGCTGTCGTAATGGTCTTGAACCTCTCCTGTCCTGCTGTGTCCCTGCAGCACAAAGCACACACACACACACACACAGTCAGGCAAGCACATCACCATGCAAGAACTTTAAAATACAACCGTCAAAAGAATGTTGAAGCTGCAGGACGACGTGCATTTCACACTGCTATAGCAAGCTGAATTAATCTTGCTTGTATGACATGAAGTGACTCTCTGTGTGTGATGGATACTTGCACAATAAACCATCTGTCATATAAAGTCCTGATTTTGCAGAACAGGACGGGAGGGGAGGTTCCTCTTTTCTCTCAGGAAAAATGAGCCAGAGAAAAAACAACACAGAACATTTCCAGACAAGCAACCAACTGTCATCTCTTACCAGACTTGTAGTTTCACTTTCTTTCCATCAACTTCAATGGTTTTTACTTTAAAGTCGATGCCTATAGAAAGAGCAGAGGGGACAGAGAATGAGTTAAATACCTCAGATATGAACTAGAAACACACACACACACACACACACACACACATGTTACAGCATACAGTATATAGGTCACCCTCACATGGGTGGAGACTAAATTCATGGTGATTTTGACCCCCTTGGTGCACTCCCATCCACAAACAGACAGAACCTACAAGACAAATATTGAGTTTTTTTTCCTCTGCTGGATGGACAAGCTGACAGACAGTGAGGGAGGCAGAGGAAGAGGGGGGTTATCCTGTGAAAAAAACAAACTGTGCATGCCAGAAAGCCAACCATTCTTCTGGGAACGTGGAGATGGTAAAAAGAGATAGGAATGAGGGTGGGTGGACCCTCTGAGAGCCAAGTGAGAGGAATGAGATCTGAGGGAGAGATGGGGGAGAGAGAGGAAGAGACACATTCAACTAGAGGAAAAAAAGAGCAAATGATAAAAGACAGAATGAAAAAAAAAGAAATGAGAGAGCATGGACTAGTTCAGACATGAAAAGCAGGTCTGGGAAACCAGTTTGTACAGCATCACATATAAGAGGAAGAAGGAAAATGTCAGCAAATGTTTGCCCTATAACTTTCAGAGAGGTCAATCATGAAGCTGGTAACAAGTATGTTAGAAAGAAAACACACGTACCGATGGTGGAAATGTACGTGGAGTTGAAATTGTCCTCAGCAAAGCGGATGATCAGACATGTTTTGCCTACTCCGCTGTCTCCGATGAGCAACAGTTTGTAAAGGAAATCATACTTTTTCGCCATAGTTGGGAGTTGTTTTCTTCAAAGTTAAAAGCTTCAAGAGGAAAAAACGTTTCTCTCTCTGGAAGAACTTAATGTGATTAAAATGAAGCAGGCTTTTTTAAAAGTCCATGTAAGTAGATCCTCTTTTCCTTTTTTCTCCTCTCAGTCTCTGAGTCTTGTCACCGGTGAATTCCGATCCCCCTCAGCGCCTCTGAGCTGTCTGGACTGATAACAACATAAACTCCATCCACAGTTTAACTCCTGACGATCTAGTCTTCAGATCTATTCCAGATCCATGCTGCTTTCATCCACAAGTCAATAATCACACGTACTGAAGGTGGCTACGTGTGTTTTTTTCTCTTCCCAGATCCGCTGAAGGTCTACGTAGTGTGGGAGTAGCTCCATGGGAGTAGCGGATCAGACCTGCTGCAGGTTACCCAGCATGAACACCAGGTGGTGATGTTTATCCAGAGAACAGAAGAGTAAACTCGTAGATTGGTGAGCGTGGTTTGATAAGTCAGGGCTTATTATGGCCTTTTCTATCCATATAGGCAGTTATCACTGGAGGGAGGAGAGAGGAGATGGAGGAGGAGCCCAGTTGGTGTTCAGGCAGGTATATTATTTCTTTATATTTATCTTGTCTCTAGGTGGAGGCTTCAGATAAGCCCAGTGGGTTTTTTGCCTCTTCCTGCACTTTATATTATTATTTTTTTTTTTGTTATGTTGTATAGTCTTAAATTGTGCAAAACAAATAAACAAAGCATGGCCCATTCCTGGCCAGTTGAGGAGTTTTTCTTTTTTTCTTTTCTTGTTTATATATATATATATATATATATATATATATATATATATATATATATATATATATATATATGTATATATATATATATAAATATATATAATTTATTATTTTTTTTATTTTTCTCTCTTTTTTTTTCTTCTTTATTTTCCTCAACAAAATAAAATGAAATATGGATAAAACAAAATGGATAGAAAAATAAATTAAAAAAAATAAGTAAAAAAAAAAAAGCTACCATTTGAATACAGTATATATATATATACGTATATATATATATATAAAATAGATTTTATTTTATTTTATTGTTTTAAATTGTATTTCTTTTACTTATGTATATTCTTTTTACTTATAAAACTATTTTTTGTATATATGTTTTTCCTGTATCTATACTGGCTTAATTTTTAATTAATATTAGGTTTATTAAGTTTCGTTGTACCGAGAATGTTATTATTGGGGACGTTTGTGAATGTTTGTTTTGTTGTTTTTCAAAATGAACAAAAAAACAATAAATATAATATTGAAAAAATAAAAGCTACCATTTGGTGTATTATAACCAAAAACAGTTTTTTTTATTCATCTTTGACAGGTAGCCTACGTTGAACGTAATCATTCACAAATACCCCATGAAATAGAAATTAGTGGATGTTAAAAAATATATATATTTATAAAAAAAAAAAAAAAAAGTAACATTCTTCTTCTTCATCCGGGTCTTTTACCCATCAGCCAAAGCTTTCCGGTGCGTCGTCAGTGTGATTTTCCTGTGAGCATCTCTCGACACGCAGACATGCCTGTAAGTACCACCAGTATTTATACCAGCCAGCAATCTCTAAAATGTGTTTTACTGGGGGTAATTTAATAGGATATAAAACAGTGCTTTGTTCCTGTCGGAACCAACGTGCTTATCTCTGTGATGTGAACGTAAAGATGTGAACACGGACACAATATGGCGAGACACGTGTGCGACAAAGCAGCCCACGCGGCTCCCTCATGACCACCAGCGAGGAGGCTTAAAACTCAACTTATGAACACATCTGTCTGAAAATAACAGCTGTTATTGCTCTCAAATTGTCGTCCATTTCACATTATATATTATTGTATATGTATATGCTTGTTTCTTTATCCCTGTTTCTTTATTTTCCCATCCTATTGTTTTTTTATTTAATTATTTATGTTTCATTGTATTCTGCTGTCTATGATGTGAATTTCCTTGGAAAGCATTTTGTGCTTTGGGCTTGAAAAGTGCTCTACAAATAAAATGTTTTATTATTATTATTATTATTATTATTATTATTATTAGCACTTTTACTTTCATTTTTAATTTGATTTCCTCATTTGAAAGCTGTAAAGAGATCTCGACCTTTGCATCCTGTAATCATGATGTCAAGTTACTTTAGTAGCTCTGACCAAAACTGAAATGTGTCCTCTACAGTGATTTCGTAGATGAATCTAGACTAGTATTCAGCTAAAAATGTTGTCTTTGATTTCCTTTCAGCTCGCAAAGGATCTGTTGCACCCGAGCTCTGAGGAGGAGAAGAGGACACACAAGAAAAAACGTCTTGTTCAGAGTCCTAATTCCTATTTTATGGATGTCAAATGTCCAGGTCAGTTTGTTTACGTCTCGTATATAATTAAGATAATAGAGAAATTAATGTATAAAGCACACAAGTACTATGCCTAACAATTTCATTTTCATTGAGATTTATGAGGGAAATTTACTTCAATGCAAATATATCCTCCTGAGACCCAGCCCATTGACATGTGTCCTATTTAGTGGACATTTTGTGCACGTGCATCTCCTTTTACTCTTTTGACTTACTCTATCAACCCCTGGGGTATTGTAAAGAGGACATCATGGGCTTTCCAGTGATATGTCATGTGTTGTTTTTTTTTAAATCAAGTTGAATGTATTCTTGGTTTAATATCACTCTATAGCCATTCATATTTTGTATCTTCTAAATTCAGCTGTCTTTTCACACTGAAATGGTCCACCACAGTGGACATACTGTAAAATTAGAAATAAAAATTGAAAAGTCTAAATTGTAAGATTTTCTTTTAACCCTAAATGGGAAGGAAATCTCACAAAAAAAGAAATTGGAAGACCCTTTTTTTTTATTCCCATGAGGATATAGGAGAAAAAATAATATAGAACTTTTGGGTGCAATAACAAAAATAGTAGTTACAACCTGTACTCTTTTAGTTTTGATATTTGAGTACATTTTACTACAATATAAATTTTAATATTTTAATAAATAAAAAATAAAAATGAAATCCCTAAATGCAGGACTTTAAATTGAATTTGCTTATAATTTAGTTGTGATTTTGATAATTTTATTTATATAATGGATTGAAGTACGTCTCCCACTTTATTTGTAATAAAAATATTTGCCTTTATGTGTTGCCCTTTCACTGCTCCCTTAGTGATCGGGGTGTCAAATAAGGCATACAATGACACTTGTGACTGTCTGGTAAATGAGTTTCAAGTGACTCCTTTTACACAAACAGCTGCAAGGACACATCAGTAATCCAGAAACATGTGATTATGAAGTGGTTGTTATGTTCTTGGCTGTTGTTTCATCGCTGACCCGTCCAATGATTTGTATGTGTGTGTTTGTCTGCAGGTTGCTACAAAATCACCACAGTGTTCAGTCACGCTCAGACTGTGGTGCTGTGTGTCGGCTGTTCCACGGTCCTCTGCCAGCCTACGGGAGGGAAAGCTCGCCTTACAGAAGGTAACCAACGTGCACAGTGAAGAAACAGTCTACCTGTTCATGATAATTATAGTGTTGTAGCACAACACATCCACGCCAAAACCTTTAAAAATGCATACTGTAGATGCCACTTATTATTACTTAATTGTTATGACAAAGGCACCACATGTCCTTGAACAATACAGTTCTTTACAGGCCTAAAACTGAGACCCAAACCCAGCCTGTGTACCCATGTCTTTAAGACCCATCCTGGCTGAAACCTGACTGGTACCGTCTAAGTTCAGACCTAAAATGATATATATTTGATTTATTATCTATATCCATCACTGACAGTTAACCTGCAAGGCTAATGCATCTTATCTACTTGCAACTAGGGCTGTCAATGATCAAGATATTTAATCGCGATTAACCACAGGATTGTCCATAGTTAATTGCGATTAATCACACATTTTTTTCTGTTCAAAATGTACCTTAAAGGGAGATTTGTCAAGTATTTAATACTCTTATCAACATGGGAGTGGGTTAATATGCTTGCTTTATGCAAATGTATGTAAATATTTATTATTGGAAATCAATTAACAACACAAAACAATGACAAATATTGTCCAGAAACCCTCACAGGTACTGCATTTAGCATACAAAATATGCTCAAGTCATAACATGGGAAACTCAAGCGCAACAGGCAACAACAGCTGTCAGTGTGTCAGTGTGCTGACTTGACTGTGACTTCCCCCAAACTGCATGTGATTATCATAAAGTGGGCATCCATAGAACCCATGACCATGACAGTTTTTCCTCGCCAAACTTTAGTGCAAGTTAGGAGCGTTATTTAGCCTCCTTCGCGACAAGCAAATATGACATGGCTGGTACCAATGGATTGCTTGGGTTTTCTAGTTTCATGTGACACCATCTTCACTCTAGCTTTAATCTTCATTCTGAGCCTAAACAACCTAAAAAAACAAGAGTTGCGTTAAAGAAATTAGTGGCGTTAAAACAAATTTATTTATTATCGTGGTAACTTTGACAGCCCTACTTGCAACACATGACATGCATCGACAAAGCTGGATTACCTGGTAAAGTGAGCAACTTGATCTAGGGCAGAGCCCCAGGTGTGTTACTGTGTGGTTTTTGTTAATTAAATTGATTGCAAATTATAACATTTTGAATTTTAAACATGAACCTGGCCAGAGCCCAAAGCTTTAGGCAGCAAAAAAAGTCCCAAAACTCAATCTTTTGTTTGGCCTGTTGGGTTGGAGTCAGGTAGCAGAACCTCGCTGTACAATACACTCAACTGTATCCTCCATACACCTCTGACTGACACCTATACATTTGCCTTTGTGTTGCCCTTTCATTGTGTTCTGTATGAAAAGGGGTGTCAACTAAGGCATACAGTGACTCTTGCAGTTGTGACAGAAATTCATCATCATTGATTTATTTCTACACAGTCGACTGCAAGCACAAATGCCTTTTTCATTCAGACATTTGTTTAGACTTCTTTCAGCAAGTACAACATGAAATAGTTTCAGAATAGCTAATCCTTTTATTTCTGATAAAAGATGGATCAGAATTGCTCCATCATTCAGATTACATTGAAGAAATGATTATTCTGTATACACGATGTTGGTGAATTGGTTGGGCTTAAGGTCAAGGTTTGTTTTTACTGACGCTCTCAACGTCCCACCCACTCGGTCCTGTGCTCTGCTGCCGTGGTAACCAAGCGCTAGTCAGTGCGTTCTCTTTTGAGTTACTATGGTTTACAGTGGCAACTCTTGGTACTAAAACTACGTGTTTGGAGGCGATTCAGTCTTTGAAAACAGATAGCAGCGTGAGGTTTAGCGTTCTCTTATCTTAGTTAGTTTACAGTTAGTTGATACATAATCCCTGTTGTTCTGACTGGCTTTATTCCGTTAATCTCCGCTAAGCACACTATGCTTTTCGTCCCACCGTGCACCGTATCTACCTTAATTTCGTTCTGTAAATGTGACATGGACACATACCATACATGCAGTTGCCAGTTTATTTCACTCATTTTTCAGGCAAAACAATTAATTGATTAATCAGGAATGCAAACAATTGTTAGTTGCAACCCCAGTTGTGTTATAGAGGTATTTCTAATATGTTTATCATTGATATAACAGGGTGGACAACTAGTTAAAAAACAATAAACAGCACCACAAATCAATCCGCACAAACTAAATTCAGTTTTTTTTAATAAAATAGTTTTTGTTAATATTACTCACAGTCGTCCTCTCTTTCCACAGGATGCTCATTCAGGAGGAAACAGCACTAGTTTGACCAGACGTGGTTGGACACAGTTGAGGAGGAGAAAGAACAGCGCTTGATGGACATCAAGTAACACTGCCATAGAGCTGATGCAGCAAAAGAGGAAATGGAGAGCGGGAATACAAATCATGTAATATAAGAAATCTCTATAGAATATGCAAAGAGAAATGGTTGGTGTAGTTGAGACCAGACCAGACTGACACCACATATCCATTAATTCCTCTCTCTTAATAAACTTAGGTTGTTTGTTTTGGTAAAACAATCTTGCATGTTTGTCATCCAGTTTGTTCTTTTCACCTCGTGAAGGTTGTTGGATGTCATTTGTCTGGTAAAAGACTCTTGTGAGCTCAGGACCCCTTAAAATGTGCTGCTAAAGAGGCATTTGGTTTCCTCCTAGTGCACAGATGTGTGGCCTCAACAGTTTTTCGTGGCGACGGATTTGCATTTGTTTGCATTACACCCTCAATGGTTAAGCACAAATATTTACAGGGAGATGAGGGTGTGTGATAAGCCTTGCAAATATTGTCCACTAGTTGCTCAGCACTATTGATTTATGCAGATTTTAAAACACTAGACCAGTTCTAGGAAAGGAGACACACTGGCTGAAATTGCATTCAAGAAGAGCTGTCCCTAACTGCAGGTTTACTATGTTAAAACTGCACTCAGCATAATCGAATGTTGGTTGATGTGTGTTAGATCTGGTAATAAATCCAGACACTAAATACATATATACAGTACCTGTATATGGCAAGTTAATACCACAGTGGAGTACAGCATTTAATTGAGACAATGATGTCATCAGTGGTGTTGGTCCAGGCCCACTCTCACTCTGAACGAGGGTTGATTCAGGGAAAGTCATCACTGGCTCTGCTTCTGTTTCCTGATGCTTGTAAAACACAGAACACACAGTGATGTGACGCTAAATGTCCTCATGAATGATTATGGTTGTGAATTTACATGTGCTTGCAAGCTTCCTGTGAAAATGATAACGTGGGATGAATTCTTGTGAAATTGCAAAAACAATCAGACTGGCTTGGTTGGAGATAAATCAGCTAAAATCATTTGTGTCCTCCAGTTTACTCAGATTTAGTTTAGGCTGTGTGGGCCAGTTGCACAGTCTGAACACTGAATAAAGAAATTAATTTAGCAGGGCGAGTAAATTATAACTTTCTCGTTGCTATGGTGACATTTTTCTTATGTCTTGCTTGTATACGGCTTAAAAAATAAAATCATAATGAATAATATGATTCTGATGTGTCTCCTGGTTACTGAGTGACTAATACAGCATAAACATGTCAAACATTCATTCTACCACTGCCATTTTAAACAACACAATTTACTCCGTAGTTCTCACTCAACTGAAATGTTCTAATGGATTAATGGTCACATAAATGTATATACACACATCTTGTATGATCTTGTTTTCACGGCAGAGTATCTGAAAAGTCTTAAGCATTTGAATTTCCTCAAAAAAAGGCCTTAGAAGTTATTAAAAACTATTCAAAAGTCTAAAATAGTTTCTCTTGTTTGCTAGACATCCATTTTAATCGTACATTTTTTTTGTTTTTTTTCTATCCGATTGCGGGCTGTCTGGAGACATTACAAACTAAAAGTGGGATTGTTGCGACAGATCTGTAGCAAAAAATCACCACTGCTTGCTACAGGAACTAGGAATCTCATGAGCAAATGAAGATTTGTACAAAAACTAGAATGTATTTATCATTTTATTTGGTTAATCCATCCGATTTTGCCACTTATCTGGATACACGTCGCACCAATTTAATTAATTGTATCATTAGGGATATTGATGTATACTGCTGGGAAGTAATGAAAAAAATGATATGATAAATAATTCTAGGCATTATGGTCCCTACTGGTTTTCCATAATTCTTTCATACTTTAGCCGGCATGACTGTGAAACGGGTAATAAATTGTATTCTAAAGCCATAAATTTAACTTTGTGTACCCTGCAGAAACCCTGTGTCTAGGTATCCTTATCCAATTTATTACCCAAACAGATTTCATCTAATGAAGGACAGGATTAGGACTGAACCCTGTCCAGTGAGGTGGTGACAGACAGTGCTATTGAGGAGCTCTCCTCTAAGTATCAGGATACAGAAGTGGGAATAATTAGTTAATGCTAAATTAAGTATTAAAGGTCCCATATTATAAAAAAAGTGAGATGTTCATGTTTTTTTTTATTATAAAGCAGGCTTAAGTCCTATATAAATACTGTGAAAGTATCGAAACACTCAATCCACAGGGAAATACACACAGCCCGTCTTCAGAAACTCTGCATTTGAAACAAGCTGTCAGGATTTCTGCCCATTCGTGATGTCACAAATATACAATATTTAGACCCTTGACATAATTTTAAACGTAAAAATTCTAAATGTGTCCCAGTTTATTTCCTGGTTGCAGTGTATGTGAATGTCATCAGCTGACAGGAAATACACATGGACCCAAACTGTTGCCCAGCAACGTAATTCTGTTGCAATTTGGTTGCAATTCTGTCAAAATGCGCTAAAACGGAACGTTTCAGACAGAGGGTAAATACATGTATATTCAGGCCGACAGTATGAGGAATTTTTTTTTTTTTTAACATTACAGCACGTAAACATGTTCTAGTAGAAACACAAAATACAAGTATGAACCTGAAAAGGAGGACAATATGGGACCTTTAAGATTGAACAATCCAGTGAACCCTTCGTTTCAACTTTCAAAATGAAGTGTCTACAGATAATGGCAGCTCTCCAAACAGCTTGTTTTGTCTGTAAGCAGAATGAATTCATGTCGAGGCAGTAGATGCAGAGATTTCATACTAACTGAATTTGCTTTTAGGTTATGAGACTTTAAATTCACTCTTGAGGCTCAATGAAGAGTTTTAAAAGGCTGTGTAACAAACTGTGGGTGTATGTCTGTGTGTGACACACCTTGAGGGATGGGAGCAATTCCTTGGCATCCATCACAGTAAGCTCAACCCCGGGCTGAAGGCCGGTTAGGGACAGGGCTGACATGGAGCAGTGGAATGCCGGCGGGTAGGGCAGCGTCTCTGGGACACCTGGAGCAGCGGTGACAGAGAGTGACTGACCCTGCAAAGAGGCTCAGAGAGAGAAATGAGAGGCTCAGGATAGAGCAGCTGGAAAACAGACCCCTCCTTAGTGGACAGACACTCCACATCTGTACACACCTGCAGGGAATAAAAGGTAGAGGAATAGTACACTTTGTTAGTACAGTGAAACTCTGCATAGTCATGTATTATAAAGGACTATGTGTTACATGCCTTCGCCCAATATCAGCTGGGATCGGCAGATAATGGATAGATGGATGGATGGATATGTGTTACATGTGTTACTGGTATTGTGATCATAGTTTGGTGGTACTTTCAGGACTGACTGTAAAATGTTAAGTTGCAGGTAGGGGGTGCTGCAGGGCAACGTTTCAGGGTGCAGTCTTACTCCCTGTAGCTGTCCTTTTTTGATAATGTACATGAAGCTGATAAACACACATCCAGAGTAATAGGAAAACAGAAGATGCATATGGGTGAGATTGCTGGTTGATATTGGTTTTATTTTGGTCCTCACATGCTTTAGTTTGACGTGTAAAAATGTGATGTGTGTGTTTGCGCAAAGACAGTCACTGACTGGTGTTTGTGATTCATGTATTTCAGGTTGGTGTTGAATTCCTTGGGAATGGAGTAGTGCAAGGCCGTTTGGCCAAGGACTCATTCTTCAGAGGTGATAGGATAAAGATAACCCTTTAACCTGGAGACACAAGACACAGTCCCATTGATACACTATCAAGCCAAGCCACAAACTCTATCCATTTGTGTATTTATCCATATATCTATAAATAAGCCTTGCTGTTCTTCCTCAAGCCTGTACTCGACCATCACTGTCCCAAGATGCTCTAGGGCTGCCCTGAGACACCTGAATAAAACACCTGTCAGCTCTGAGCGACAATTTGGTTTGCTGTATGCCCTCCTGTTTGTGTGCATTTCCTGTCTGACTGGAGACAGACAGGCAGAGATAGCAGGAAGGACATATAGGGGAGGGTGGCCACTCAGGAAGGTGTTGGTGGAGTCCACTGGCACTCCTATAACTCTTTGTCCTGCAGACAAAGTCTGGACACCAAAAGATGTCTGTCAAAAAATCTGAAGTAATTCGTGCCAGGTCATCTCTGAGTGGGAGGCAGAGAGGAGGATGAGACGGGGGGATCGATAGCCAAGGGCAGAAAAATCATTCTGAGATATGGCCAGATGAGCTTTTACAGTATTGATCTGAGCAGTTTGCATTATTATCCCCGTTTTAAATCGGGCAAAACGAAAGTTGTAGAATGAAAAAGTGGTATGACAGAGGATTGGAACCAGAATCTGTGTAGAGATTACAGGAGTGTGGGGGCGAGGAAGTGTGTGTGTGTGTAGAACTATTGTACAAGGTTGTCACAGAAGAGCACCCTATGACAAAAGAGAAGACAGGCTGACTTGGCCCTCCAACGTTGCACAGGGAATGAAAGCCCTGAATAGAAGCACGAACCACACTGGAGAGACCTAGATCACGCCACGCACGCAGCATTTTGTTTGTTTGAGTTTGTCCTTTGCCAAGGACAGAGCCATTACACATCATTAGCATCCAGTGCACAATTAACTGACCTGAACACTGATGAGCAGGGTCTGGCTGACCCCGCGTCTCCATGGCAACGACCTCCAGCAGAGCAGAGCCAGTGTCTGGGCCACTCGTCTGAACCCCCCGGGTGTCCACAGTGACAAGCCGCGTCCTGCCACACACTGACACAGAGCGCTGTGCGCCGGGCAGATGGCATCTCTGGTACACAAGACAACAACACACAGTGGACAGACAGACTCTTGATTTCTGGGTATTTTCCATTGCTAATACACGTACACACCCACACACAAACACGTGCACATGGAATCTACTGGTATTCGATTTGAAGATTAAAAACAACAGAAAATTTGATTTAAAAAAGGATTAATGCCAAAATGCAGGTGGTAACTGGATTGTAAAAACACCATTTGCAGCACACTCAGTTTAATTGCTTATTATATTGGTAATAGCTTTGATGACTGGTTGATCTGTAGCATAATCAGCAGGCAAATTGTATTATCTCCCCATTTGCCCTGATTATCCTGAACCCATCTTTGCTTCATGACAGGATCCTGTTTAACGTAAACTGCATCGAACAGCAGTGACAGGAATCTTTCTGCTGCATGGAAACCCACAATCTGAGTGAAAAACAGTTTAAACTGATCTAATACAGTCACACTGTGCTACATAGAGTGAGACTGAAGGGAAGACGGACAGCAAAAGAAAGATATTTTGGTTGGACAGGTTTGACGTCTTCCATGTCTAGGTAAACATGATGCAATATGAGTGTAAGTGTGTCCCTCGTGGGTTACATCAGGAGGGCTGTAAAGGTTTAGGGTGGGTCTGCTTTGCTGCATATCTTTCACCATCTCTCAGAGGCAGTCAGTAGTAGTGGCCCCTGAGCTCTACAGTCACCAAAGATGATAAATAAAACATATGCTTAAAGACACACACAGACATCTGCTCCATGCACACCATACTACATGCACATACACACATATGCACACAAGCTTGCACATAGAAACAAACTGGAACACACACACACACTGCACACACCTCCGCAGGAGCGAGGGTCACTGTGATGGATGCTATCCCTGAATGGCCGCGAGTATTAAAAGCCTGGCGACCTGGTAAAAACAATCAGTCATGTCAGTTTGTCACAGCTTGGAATTAATCATTCCTGTGTCTGTGATCATTTCCTGCATTAATTATTCTGACCATGTAGCTTAAATAGTCTGCGTGCTGTGAGTGTGTCTGCCAGCAGGATGTGTGAAAGAACATTTAGGGAGGTGAAGAGGAGTTTGAGGATTCACCGAGAGGGAGGGGAGGGAGAGGAGGTTGTCAAACTGCATCCCCTTCTGGTCAAACCCGGATAACTGCAGCTCTACATCCTTTCAACATGACAGTGAGGAGAACAGAGAGGAGGAAGCTACAGAAGGAGGGAGAGGATGGACACAGGAATAAATCATTTCTAGTGCAGCTCTTTTTGGTGGTGAAAATACAAAAAATATTTGTTCAGATCATTTAGCAAAGCAGTGAATAGCATGAGGGAAATGAGTTGGAGGGAGACAAACAGGGAGAAGATGTAAACACAGGCTGTTCCAACCTACTGAGATTGTTTGAGCACACTTCTTTGTGTTGGCTAATTGCAGCCTATAGCTCCTAATGGATGAGACAGCTAATGTGTTCGGGCTGTTGTCAATAGTTTGCATGGGAGAAGGGCTCAGAAAATGTAAATACATAATCACTAGCCAGATGCCACTCAGTTGTTTTGGTTAGCCAAGTTGTTACAGAGTGTGTTTACACAGGCGGCAAATGGATTATTTCCCCTGTCAGAAAAGTTCTGCTGTCAGAAAAAATGCATTTGATGAGTATACTCATACATATTTCAACTGGTAGTTGACAGAAAAAAAACCAAGTAAATAAATTCTGTATTTGAGCAATAATTTATGAAGGATATGTCTCAAAAGTAAATAGATGCAGTAGGCCTACTTGCAAAAATGATGAATCTAATGCCTGTGCTACTGTATGTGATATAGAGCTGATACAAAAGTTCAATTTAGCTTCTTTCCTTTATGCATCCATCCATCCTTCCATCCATTGTCCATACCTATTAATTCCTACTCACGGTCATAGCGACCTAGGATCCATCCGTGCATGCATTTGGCGGAAGACGAGGAAAACACAGACACACTCACAACAATAGGCAATTTATAGTCTCCAGTCCACCTGACCTACATTCCTCTGGAAAGTGAGAGCAGCACCACAGCAGCACATAGAGACAGACACAACCTCCACACAGAAAGGCAGAATAAAAACACTATTCTTATCTATGTAACACAAAACCCCTTATTTGTGTTGACATCATAACATTCATCAGGCGCCAAACAGTCATATTATTAAGTGTCAAATTGTGAAACAAGAGACATCATGCAATGACTAAAATATGCTGTATGCATTCATCCTAAAAAACAATGTAAATCCTGAATTGTTGATCAAAATACTAAAGCACTAAATAATTACTTGTAACCCACAACCCAGAACAATCACTGCTGCCATTGATGGCACTTCAGTGCAGTATGAATTTAAAAATATAATGAAATCTTGAGGGATTCACATTTTTTTTCCCCACATTACATCATGTGCCGCTACATCAATTTGACTTGAATGCCCAATTTGTGAAACAGCCTATTCCTGTCGGAATCACCCAATCAACAGCTTTCTCTGAGCTCATTAAAAAGAGAGAGTCGGTGTGAAGGACACGCTGATTGCTAATCAACAGTTTCCCAATTGTGCACGTGTGAGTGTGTTTTTGTGACTCCCCTTGCTTGCATCCTTTCTAGTCTGTGCGAGGAAACTCCCTTCTGATACAGACACAGACGGTTGCTATGGAAACCGACATCAATTTTCAGTAACTGGGCAGGGATGGAAGGAGGTAGAGAGAGGCGGGGGGCGGGTAAAAGCACAGAGTTGAAATGAATAAGAAATTATAATGTAATCCTCTCTCTGTGTGTGTGTGTGTGTGTGTGTGTGTGTGTGTGTATGTGTGTGTGTGAGCATGCGTGCAAGTCCGAAAGTCTCAGTGTCTGTCTAGTGGAGTGCATAAGTGTGATAAGCAGAAGAAGGTATAGCTCTAGCAGCAGGGAGGCACGATAGAAACGGGTATAAAAAAGGAGGAAATGAAACTAAATGAAGAAACTTGCTGTGCTTTGTGGGATACTGGGACTGAGGGCAGGGTTTGGACTGGACGGAGGAGGAGGAGGAAGAAGAGGGGGGTACCAAGAAGCAAGGAAGCTACAGCTTACTTTCAGCCTCTTCTCCTCCTTTGAGGGCTGGTGGTTAGGGGCCTGAAGTTGTACTGATGTCAAAAGATAACTGTAGAGAAGGCCTGCGATGCTAAAAATATCTCATTTGACTTGAACCACATACCGGAGTCCCACCTGGATGCTGGGAGCCAGACGAGTAGCACGGCTGGCATGCTGCTGATTGATCCTAGACTCTAATTGGCTGACTGTCTCCACCATCCAGCCTGTCCACATCCTCCTCCATGGGGCCAGAGGCCACGACTTGGGACCTGCTTCATATACGATGAGGAGGGCAACGCCTCACAAACAGAAACCTAGAGAAAAAGAAAAGAGAGAGAACAAAAGCAACACAGTCAGAGAGAAAAAGAAGGAGTGATTTGGTAATTAAATGTGTGAGTGGCACCGGGCCCCGTCTGTGAGTGTAGTATGCAGAGGAGTTACAGGTAGCCGAGTTATGTCAGTGCAAGTGGCAACAGTAGAAGTCCTGTCAGGGGAGGAAGCGGAGCACAACTCCCCTGTGGCTTCATTAAAAACCCCATCGTCTCTCTCTTCATCCAGATTCAACTGAACAGTCTGAAAAATAGATCAATTAACAACCTCTGCTCTCTTACTCCTTCTCTTTCTTTGTCTCACACACACACACACACATGCAGGCACGTCCCCTGCACACAGCCTGAGGGGAGAGTGGGCGGCCATCGTTGCCATGGAGCTAATATTGTACCGGTCCGTTTCTGTGATGATGGTGACAGGGGTAGGTCCTGGACCCACTGCTTCTACCTTGCACGGCAACCTGAACTACGATCAACAAGCTTTACAAACACTTACAAATATAGAGTATGTAGTTGATATCAACAAAAATAAATATAAATCTTTCATATATATTATGAATATCGTACAGCAGCCAGCCTTGGAGACCATATAAGTAGCACTTCACCAACTGTGTCGGTTCTTTCCAGGAATAATCATCCTCTCTCATTAAACTGCCTGGCTGGAAATATTATGTTCTGTCTGCTTTACTGTATTACTATTCCTGTTTGGGTGCTGGCCAACCTTCCTGGCATAAAAACTACATCAAACATTTATCGATTTCCAAAAAATTAAAGGACTGCAGAACAGTTAGGGTGTGTTAGATTGTAATGTCCAGGATGCTGACTGCACATTAAACTAAAGCTTGAATGGATCAGGTAGACGTTTAAGAGCCTGTAATCTGATCTGTTATACCAACAAACGCACACATTAATATTTTTATCCACTATCCCTAATGGAATGTCAACATTGCTTCCATGATTGTGTACGTGTTAGAGAAACCCACTAATCCAGTCAAGTCTCTAATGGACTGAGCCGAAAACATATTGCTATAAACTCCAAAGCCATTTATTTGGTGCATCTAGCCATATGTAAGTGTGTGCATTAAATGAAAATGTCTACGTAGGTGTTTATGAAAGGAGGGGTTGGCAGTAAAAAAGTGAGGGATGGTGATGTGCATTCGCAACTACTCCATTTACTTGGGCCAAACTGGCAAAGCTGAAGACTACCCACCTTTCATAACTACACTGTAAAAAAAAAAGGTGTAAAATAACGTAAATTTGCCGTTTTTGTCTGTTAAAAAAACGGAAAAATACTGTCCGTTAATTAACATAAATAAACTGTAAAAAAAACTTAATTATCTTTATATAATTAGCCTTTATTACTGTAATTTTACAAGAAATATTTTACTTTTAACATAAATTTATTGTTAGAATAGTCATACCCCGTAAATCTAAGACCATATACATATAAATTACAAATGAAACATGTAATTTTATGTTGCAAAAGCCCAAATTTACATTAACTCAGAAGTTTTGCAAACAAAATCTGTATTTTTTACAAGAAATATTTTTAGAGTTCCATGAAATCCTTTTCTTCTTACTTAAATTAATTGTTAAAATAGAGTCATAAACCTCTAAAAAAACAGAATAATCATCTTTAAAAATTATCAAGAAAAGCTTAAATACAGATAATTACGATTGTGATTACAAAAAATACTGTTAATCTAAGACCATTTACATATAAATCACAAATTAATTTTTACATTTTTTTTCTGTCATTTTTAAATACAGACAAAAAATTTCAAATTTCTTGAAAAAAAACTGTAAAAAAAAACTTTTCTTTTTTTACAGTGTACTTAGACTACACTTAAAAACACCTGGAGGCCAAATGCTGATATGGAGATTTATCAGGAAACAGTCTATAGGCTCCAAGTTGTTAAAAAAGAAGAGACCTCAGAGGTGGTATTGTGATGGAGGAGACCTGGTCCTGGATGTTGGGAAGAGTAGTTGACATCAAATGAAAGTGGGTGATGGAAGACTGATGAACTGGGCAGCATGACGGTCTCCCTACCTGCAGTCTCCTTTCATCGGTAGGAAACTCAACACATACATCTGGACAAATGAGAGAAGAGAAGAAAGTCACTGTTCACGCATGGGACAACGGGAAAGAGGACCAACACAAAGGAAGAGCAGGTTGAACTTAAGGCACTTTGATTGAAACTATGGTCAATAAAGAGGCTTACAGTTTGGTAACTTGAGGGCAGTCCAAAGAGGCAAACAAATCCAATACAGCTGATCACAGACTGGCAAACATAGGCAGGTTTACAGAATCCAGTCTGGGACTAAATGAGGGACAGGTGTGCAGCGGGGGAGCAGGATCAGGTGACTGGCAAAAGGTGGGGAATGTCAAAGGGCATCTGGCTGAGAGATGGGGGCTGACAGGATCATTAAAATACAGGGACTAGTGGGGATGGAGAAGGGACAGGGCAGGGTGAGAGGTGAATATTTTACTTTTGTCAGGATGCATTTGTGTATATGCATTCACCTATCCTGTGGTGGTGTCTTGAGGGTTAAGTGTATCTGCTTTGTGAATCGCAGTTTGGCACAGCTTATTTCCCGCTATTATTTCTCCTTTCATCATCACCACAGCAACATCACTATCACTCTCTGACCAGCTCACAATGCTGATTCCCCATTTCTACCTCCTCATATACTTACACACACATTCATAAACACTACAAACAACAAATACAATATTTCTGAATGCAATACTGCTTCTAACCCCTTTCGTCATACATACATACTTAAATACACACATTAATGCCTGCACGTACGTACAGACCTAAATGTGTTGGTAGATCTGTCCCTCTGGTTGCCAGGGAAACACCAGGATATATGGCATCAGAATGAGGGGTTCACAAATCTCCACTTTCTGGTGAACTGTGACTGGTGGGGTTCATCAGAGGGGTTTTACTGTTATGAAAAGGGAAGGCGAGTAGGCAACAGCAGGTTTGTGTTGTGTCCTGTGTTATATGCGTGTGCTGTACCCTGCAACAATGTTGAACAGCTACATATCTCTACAACGCACTGCTTTGTTGGCAGAAGCATCCAGCACACCACTCATCTCTCCTGTCAGCACAAAGAGGAGTTAGAGATAAAAGATCCTGTTGCGATGGAAACCGTCTCCCGCTGACAGAACCTGGTGACATTTGTGCCGGTTGTTAAGATGATAACATTATAGTTGACGGATGTACCACACGGTCATGGACCAGTAGAGGCAGGTGATAATGGTGGCCGACATCCAGCATTCACCTGCCTGCTCTTCCATTGACAAAGCTACATGGGCACACACATGCACAAAAACACTCGAGCTATCCTCGGCGTGGGGTGAGGTCTCTGTTATTAAGCGTAATGAGGCAGCATGACTCCACCATGCAGACGGAGCAGCCGGGCACATGGAGTTCAGCAGAATCAAGCAGGCCTGGAGAAAAAGACACATGAGGGAAATACAATTCTGTGTGGATATATGCTTATGCATGTAAGCTATATATTTCTTCAGAAATAACATGGTCAAGCTGTCTTCAAGGCACAAGCATTTAGCAAATTTAAAATTTAAAAATTTAATTTTAAAGATAACGGAGAGGATTAGGATTCAAATTATTAAGTCAGTTTAATAAAGTTGGGATGAAGGGTCAACCCTTAGGCAAAAAGAATGCGTTCCTTAACAATTCCCTAAGGGATATCTGTACAGAAGGTCACGAGAACCATAACAGAGAACAAAATACAAGAACAAAATGGTGACAATTGAGCATTGGGATGGATACTGGGATGTGAAACAGTCAGTGTCGTCGTCTCTGGACAGCTGTCAGTGTGGCTGTGTCTTGGTTCACAATGATGGCATCATTATAGTTGTCTGTTGTTGCTCTGCAGATGACTGGTGACCCCTAAAACCAAGGGTTGCATCTGGGCAGTCAGAGAGAAGGAGAGCATAAAAAGCCAAATAAGGAAAAGAAAGTGATTATTGTTTCATTGCATTTACACCATAGGAATGCACAATACCCAATGATCCTATTCTATGTCATTTGTGATTTTCTAAATGGACTGCATTTATATTACAATCTCATCACCCACTTACACGCGCCTATGGCAACGAGATACCGTGCAATGCACAAGCCAGGACGCTTAATTATCGCAAACAATTAGGGTTACTCAACATGTGGACAGGAGCCTGGGATTGAACTGTGTACCTTGCGATTACTGGACAACCCGCTCTACCTGCTGAGCCACTGCTTCCCATTTCTTAAAGACTAAGCTTACACACTTCACTTCGGATAATGGTCAGCGGTAATGTTAAAGGTTCAGTGTGTAGGATCTGATGGTATCTAGCGGTGAGGTGAGGAGATTGCAAACAACTGAAGCCTCTCACGTGTGCCAAGCGTGTTGGAGAGCGACGGTGGCCGATGTGAAAATGTGAATGGTCTTGTCTGCAGCCAGTTGTAGGTCATCTGGAGCAGAGCCAGTGCGTAGAGTGTGTGTGTATGTGGGAAGTGAGTGGTGAAGCAAGAGAGAGAAAAAGAGTGGCAGCGACGGGAGTAACGTTATCGACTCCGGCCCGAGCAGGAAAAGTTTGCTTTGTCAATTCTGGAAACATGGCGGTGCAATATATACCCGCTGCCTATGTAGATATAAACGGCTCCTTCTAAGGTAACGACAATTATTATTATCAGCTGATTATACACTAAAGAAAACATACATATTAATATTATATTCCATCTTATTTACATTTATTAAAACGTGTTCTTTCTGATGTTACATTTTGTCCATTTCTTGCTTTTGCTTTTCGTAAAATGTTCTTGTGTAACAAAATGTTCTTGCAGTTAAATTCTTCCGGTTAAATTTGGCTTGAATATGCGTAAAAAGCTATCCCAATTTCCATTTTGTCTGGGTCCTTTGCTATCCTCTGCTCAATCAGCAATCCTGAACGACTACAGTAAATGAGTTTCCTGAAAAAAAGGAGAGGGACTGAGAGACAGGTGGAGAAAGAAAGAGAGAAGAGTGTTAAAAAAGTAGGCTACGGACATTACCTTGGCCTGACAATCGTGGAACACAATCATGAAAATGCACATAGCACAAGAGAGATAATGAACGCCCCAGGAGCAAGGAGAGTACCAGCCTGCAAATAACACAGATAACAAGCTCATCACATCTGGGTATGTGCCGTGCCCTGGGCAGAGCACTGCCCCAGGCTGCCTGGCTTTCACACCTCTGTTGCTCTGTTGTATTTTCACCCTGGGCTAAACACACAACATGATGCCTGTTTTATGAAAAAAAAAAAAAAAATCAATTTCCTCTGTTCAAGCTGTAATTGTGTGAATGCTGTGACTGCCGACATGCTCAAGTAAATGCACTTACACATAAGCCTTGAGAAGATTAGTGTGGTCACCTTTGGGACAAACACTGGTGTGAACTAATGGGAAGGTGTTTAATTCAAACAGCTTTTACCCAACGATCACCAGTCAGTAGGACGACCTGGAAATATGAGAGGTACTCAACATATAACAAGTTGTTGTTAGGATCTCAATATATTGAATGTGCCTCATTATTTTACACCGTGAGGTAAGGCCAGTGAGTAGTTATAGAAAAATGTGATATAACAAATAAATATTTACTGTGGTTCTTTTTCAGACTATTCTGAACAACAATGTCTTCACTACCCTGATAACGAATGAAGACAAAGTGAACAATTGTTTAAATGAACACAAAAAAGTCAAAGACAAGAGATAACTATTTCCATGGCTGCCTATTGCCTATTTCTCACTGCTAAAACTTTAATTCTAACCCACACTTTGCTACGCCTGCTATAGTAAGACTATAGACCTAACAAAGGATTACACCAAATTAGAATGAGGACAAATGAGAAACGTATGCAGATCCTAAAACAAACAATCTTGTATTGTAAAATGCATCCCTCACTGGCAAGAAAAACTTCCAACCACAATGTGAATTTTAGAAAAATGGAAAATGGGACAAACAATTTTGCAGTATAACTGAATGAGTGGCATTTCAGATATAATAATTTAAGCAAGGACTTAATTAAAAATCAGTTCCGTAAAGCCGCATCAGTCAATCACAGTAAATGCAAGCTCAAAGTGGCTTTTAAAAAAATCATATTTTTGCCACATTAGATTATTCTTGTTGACTTTTAGTCTTGTAAAGGATTAGCAATATACTTTATGCTGCACACTTTTGATTTTCATGTCTCCGCGCCAATGCAAGCCCTGGCCGGAGGCATTATGCGTTCAGGTTATCCGGCTGTCTGTCTGTACTTCTGGACGTCCGTATGTATGTCCGTACTATTCTCCTGAGCACGATATCTTAGGAACGCATGGAGGGAATTTCTTCATATTTGGCACAAATGTCCCCTTGGACTCAAAGATGAACTGATTAGATTTTGGTGGTCAAAGGTCAAGGTCACTGTGACCTCACATTTGTCCCATTCTCGAATTTCTTATGCACAAACGTCCACTTGGACTCAAGGATGAACTGATTAGGTTGGCTGAGGCATACAACCACCCATCCATTACCTGTAACTGCTTATACCACTCGGGGTCGTGGGGGGGCTGGAGCCGATCCCCGCTGACATTGGGCGAAGGCGGGGTACACTCTGGACAGGTCGCCAGACTATCACAGGGCCGACACATAGAGACAGACAACCATTCACATTCACATCTACAGGAAATTTGTTGTCAACAATTAACCTAACCTCCATGTCTTTGGACTGTGGGAGGGAGGCGGAGAACCCGGAGAAAACCCACGCTAACACGGGGAGAACATGCAAACTCCACACAGAAGGGCCCCAAGCCGGATGTGAACCTGCAGGCATACAACCGTGAGGTGGTCATTCTAGTTATCCTTGATTTGAGTCTTAACTCCCTTCACGAGTCATCAGAGTTCAACTGCATGTGAAATTGGTCCGGAAATTTGACAAAGGTAAAACCAGACACAAACGAACACAGACCACCCACGTGTCCAACACACGTCTCCACTTCCCCTCACCAGAGTCCCATGCTCATGTGATGTTGTTGCCAGTACAGGGGGCACGGGGGACACTGACAGAGCTGAAACTAGGACCTGCTGGCTGCATCTAGAGGATCGATGAACAGAGGGAGGCTTGGACATAGACAGAGGCTGGACTCTCAGGTCTGGATGATTTCCTGAAGTCTAACACATGGGTTAACAGGAGCACAGAGACAGACAAACACCAGCAAATGCAGCTTCTTTTTTCTTTCATTAATGTACTTTGACAACAACAGTGAACTTTGCACTCTAACATAAGCTCATACTTTTAATTCAAGTATGTTTTTACTGTGTGCACTGTCCCTACATGTGAGCCACGTCAAAGACACATTTCCATTACCTTATGAGGGAAAACAGATTCTAAGTGATTCTCATAACTTCACCTTGGGTAGCTAACACACACATTATGACTGTTACTCACCCTTTTTTAACAGCTCTTCTCTTCTCAGCTGCAATTCAGACATTTATTTTGACACTATTTGAACGGCCTTGTTGACTCACGTCAGCTCAAAGAAGAAATTGCAAAAGTGGAATTTTCGGCTTATCACGGTGTACTCAGCGTTAGCAATATCACATATAAGTAACCTTATTGGCAGCTCACGTTAGCTAAGTTTTCTAGCTAATTGCTTATCACAGAGATAAATAATCTTTTTACAGTGAGATATTTGAGAAAATAGACCCATTACTGACTGACAAAATAAGTAAAACAGCATGTAAGCAACTCTAAAATGAGTTTGTGACAATATGTATTGTCCAAATGGTAATTATTCCGTGAGGAGATTGATTACACTGAATTAAATATATCTCATTTGTACCGCGTAAATTTGTTCAATAAGTTCACTTCTTACTGTGCTGTGAGAAATATAAGGATGTGAGAGATGTTTTTTTTTTTGAAAAAAATAAATAACACGTCTTGAGTTCATCCATCTCCCCGATCCTCAGAAAATACCGTACTTATGTGGGGAGAAAAATCAATGTGCAATATTAGCTGCAAAATATGTTGTCTGTTGCCATACAGTAAGAGGTGCTACAAGCTCCGAACATGTTTCTGATTAACTACATCTGTAAAAGAATGTATATTTAAAATGTATATTGTGATTGTGATTATTTCTTGTGAAATGTAATTATTCATTAATATGTCATTTCGCTTTGGCAATAATGTAACCTGAACATTCATGCCAATAAAGCTTATTTGAATTTGAATTTGAGTGTTTTATTTTTCTAAAGCATCGCACTATAGACGCTCCCTCGCACCGACATTTTTTTTTTATAAAACAAAAACAAAATAAATAAACGGAAACACAGAAAACATGGAAGCTGTAATGTTATAGATAATATACTTTATTAATTCTCTCTGATAAAATAAAATTACAAAATAATTTCAACCTCAAACGGCACTTTCCTTGTTCATAATTATTTAACGTATTGTTAATACATATATCAGAATTGTCATGACGAATGAGAAGAATACTATAGTTTAGTAATATTAGATATCAGCTATAACTGCGTTTAATCATAATGGTAGAAAAAGACTAAGCAATACAAAGCTAGATTTCGTTAACAGCATACTATACAATATTCCAAGCGTATGTAGTTCAGTATCCCGGCCACAGCGTGTCGCTATAAGACAGTTTTCATTATTGTCTCCAATGCAAGGGCAGGCTTGTCTCTTTTCCCATCACACCATTATAATTCCTCTCAGATATACCTTAATCTATCTTTCTATGTTTTATTTATTTCATAAACAGCTGTTCCTTCATGGCCATTTATCCTTTATAAGGTTTATTTGTGTTCCCTTGTGTTCATCCATAGTCCACCTTTAACGGTTTTAAAGCAGTGAAGAGCAGTCCGTGTACAGCACTGTAACAAGTCCATGCCCAGATTTTTCACAGTTATTCCCTCAGAAATATTGTCAAGATATCTGCAACGCCTCCTGCTATCTTTTGTCCCCAGTGACAGCAGCGTTCCCTGCCTCTTATTGAAGTCCATTTAAGAGAGAGCACTTTGGTTGTCGAGGTGTGTGTATATCTGTGTGTGAGTGCGTGTGTGTGTGGGTGCCTGTTGTTCCTGCAAGGCAGTTTAAGTGATCGAGCAAGCAAAGAGTGTTTTGAGTGTATTTCTTTACACAGAATACATTCATGATAACAGTGCGTTGTTTTGGGACTGCAAGCTTGAAAAAGAATGGCAGTGAGTGAGGTCTTCTTCCCTTCATAAAGGGTCACAGACACGACCGTACACTGTGAAAAAATATGAATCACATCAACTTATATTCACACAGCTAAACAATTGTTGGATTTCTTAAAAGTCAATTGAATTACTAATGTAAAAATCAATTTTCAGTAATTCTAAGTATACATATTTTTCAGAGAATTAAAGCAAAACAATTAGATACTACAGCATCCCAGCCAATCTGACTCCACTGACTTCAGACAAGTAAAAGAAAAAGCAGATAATTTATTATTGATGGATAGTTTTGACTGTTATTATACCTCTCTGCAGTACACTTAATACACGTGGAGCATTAAGTTTGTGCAAAACTCGGCCATGAAGAGTCAGTTTCTTCAAAATTAATCAACCAGATTGAAATGCCAGTTTAATAAATATTTGTGTTGTAATGTATTATTCCTCCCAACAACCATTTCAGTATTAATGCACTTGATACAACTATAATTTTCCCGTAAGAAACGTTAACATAAATTAAACTCTTTAAAGTCTAATTTCAGTACAGCAAACCTACAAGTACACGTAAACATCAGTTCAACCCAATCTGTAATTCAGTAAATGCAGTATTAAAGTACTGTTGTAGGTGTGTTGCATTGTTTTGACTTCTTCGTTGCAAACAGACGTTATGATGACTCATGTCCCTCTGTGTCATACCGACTTATTTCAACTTCGCCTGTAATTTATGTAGTTCAGTGAACGGTTACGATTCTCCCAGCTGAGTAGTTAAAATGTCACAACTATGCATTAGCTCTCACCCACAAACGATAAGTCGTTTGGATGAACATTTTTTACAGTGTGTCTACATTGCTTGGCAGTGCTCTGTGGAGATTGACAGTGCGTCGAGTGCTTGGCAGTATAGGCTTTAGTATCGTCTTTGTGTGAGTGCTAATAGGGCCTGCATTGTGAAAGATTTATGTTTGTGCTGTGTTAACTTGTATTGCGTGGATGATGCGTCATTATAAGTTGTGTGTGTGTGTGTGTGTGTGTGCAGTACATGCCACTAGTTTTTTTTTTTTTTCTTAAATAACATGGTCGTATTGATCGAACCTTCTGTTAAAGGGATGCTCGTTAACACACAATTAGCATTCAGATAGAAAATACATCATAAGGATAAAAAGTCATGGTCATTAATTCCTGATGAAGGGAGAGAGAGATTGGGAGAGAGGGAAGGAAAGAGAGAGATAGAGAAAGAGAGAGAGAGAGAGAGAGAGAGAGAGAGAGAGATAGAGAATAAAAGGCCCTTTTCAGTAATTGGAGTGGATTCCATTTAGGAGCTCTGAGTTCACATAATTATTCCTCGTTATTTCTCCTTCTCTCTCCTTCCCCCTCCTCATCCTCCCTACCTCCATTTCTCACCCTCTTGACATTCTTCCTCCCTCTCACACCTTTCAGAGTCTCCATTTTTCTTCTCCTTCCTTCCTTCCTTCGTTAAGGAACGCGCCCCAAAGTCCCTAACATGTCTCATCGTTCATGCTGGCCCTCCATCTTAATCCCATTATTCTCCTCATAGTCCCGTCTTCAACCCTCCCTCGTGGTGTTTCGGAGGATCACCTCACATCTCTCTCCTCCTCCCTCCGTGTTCCTCTCCTTTAGTCTGAAGTGAGAGGACTATCTCTGCTCCCCCTACTCTCTCCCCTGTTTTCTTTCCATATTTGTCCTCTCCTGGTCCTCAGAGCTGTCCTCAGCAGCTAGAAGTGCAGGTGTTGGGACTGGGACTAGCATCCAGGCTCCCATCTGGGCTCTGAGGTGGGGACGACAGAGGTGACTCTAAGGCCAAAGTAGGGACCTGGCATGGGGGCAGCGCTAGAGGTGCGACCTGGACTGGAGAAACGGAAGCTGGAGCGGAGGTTAAAGACCCAGCCGGGGACAGTGGGACCACAGCACCTCCTCCACCACCACCACCTCCTCCTCCTCTACCATCCCTGGAATCCCTCTCTCGAAGCAAGTGGACCAGGGCGGCGTGCTGGGCGCTGAGGGTGGCCGAGAGGTGGGCGGGCAGGGTGTTGAAGCCGGCGGTGAGCTGCTCCACCCGCTGCTCCAGGGAGAGCATCTGGCGTTCCAAGTCCTCGCTGCGGTCGTTGAGCTCCGACATGAGCTCATACATGACGCTCTGCATCTGTGAGGAGGAGAGGAGAAGAGAGGAGAGGAGAGGAGAGGAGAAGTGACTCAGTGCACACAGAGTACCTTGAAGAAGGGAGACAGATTGCTAATACGTAAACAGGAGTTTTATGATGGTTGCTTTATTAAAGCCTGTTGTTTTAAAAAAATTATAATAATTTGGATGGAATAAGAAGAGACAGTAAAAAGGGGTTAGATATGAAGTAAAAGTGGAAAGAGGGCAAGCCTGAGGCTGGGGATGATTGAGTAAGACAGTGAGCAAAAAATGTCCAAGAGGGAGTAGATGCTGGAATGAAGAAGAGGCTAGAGGGAAGTCTCTACGTGGGCGTTATGACATGGTGAAGAAAGAGCGAATAAGAGAGAGAGAAGAGAGAGAATTAAATGTCCCTGCCTTGCACATCCTGGCCTCCGTAACCATGGTAAACGCACAAGTGGCCAATTGAGATGGAGTCATTGAGATGGCATAATTGCAAAATATTTGGTGCTAAAGGCATTGCTCCTCGGAAAGACACAAACACACCGACACACACACACACACACACCCTCGCTCGATCTTTTTCTCCCTCTTATTCACTCACTCCCTTTCCTCTGTGTCTGTTTCACAATCACACACACACACAGACACACACACACACGTGTGCGCTCACATTCTCACTCAGACACCCACACAGTAGCAGAAAAACATGAGCGCTCCCCTCCCCTCCCTCCTCTCATTTCCTCCTCGCTCTCTCACTCAGTCATCCCTGTTTTAACACTTGTTCCGGTTGCTAGGAGACGCAAAGCCACGGAAACGGGCAGGTCATCATTGAAAACGGAGGAATGTTGTGGTATATTTTATTTCGGGGGGGCAAAGGCATGTTAGGTATGAGCTACTTACCTGTGTGATGGTTACGCGTCTGTGAAGTGGATGCCCTACATAAATGAAGAGCACAGATGTGTGTGTGTGTGTGTCAACTGTGTGGCTCACCTTTGAGAGGTCCACTAGTGTGTTGGCCTGATCACTGAGTTTCCTCTGCTCCATTTTCACACTGCGTAATCTGCAAACAGATACACACATATTAAATACACACACAGATGAAACCCAGTAAATACACAGTTGTCTGTCCAGAGAGCTAATCCCTGCGGGTCCAGACAACAACACTGTTGAGCGGTCACCTTGTCTAATTCAACCTCATTTCTACGTGCAGTGTGTCGTTGAATTTAAACGTACAAACATAGTGTGCTCTGTCATTTAGCAATACAGGTGAAAGTGTATTTAATGTTGACATAAGACTTTAAGCTCTAGAGTAAGCCAACAGGGTAGTTTTAATATTAAGAAACCTTACGAGGAATAAAGCCTACAGGGAAATAAACTAAATGGAATGAAATTAGATCAAATAAGATAAAACGCCTTTTCCTCAGTCCAATTAAAAATAGGACTTGGCCGACTCTCAAAACACAATACAATAATTAGGGAACTAAAGGTTTAATTTGTGTTTTCAAAAAATAAAACCCGTGGCTTCCTCCGTTATAATGAAGTGCAGATTTTATGAGGCTGCACCTCCAGATTAACTTGTTACGCTAACAGGATTGAACCAGAAAATGTGCCCATATTCCCATAAAATCACCCTGTTACTGTGTTCGCAGAGTCAGCTCCTCATTCACAGTCCACATGCCTCAGGATGAGCCTTTCTATGTCACAATTAAAACAGTCTCAGGTCTCTTGACTCCGGCTTTTGAAGGCACTTGTTTAAAGTCTAGACTGAACTGTTGAACATCAAAGTAGCATGCGGTATTAAAGGGGCCGCTTAATTGTGATGCTAGACAGAGGACATACAAAAATATCTGAGTAAAACAAGCTTTAACAAGACAACTACCCTTGTGGCCATTAAAACAAAACCAAACATTGCTACGGAAGGAGTGAATTACAACGCATGCACGTATTTGCATCTTCAACAACACTCCTAAGTAGAGAAGATGATCTCTAATACTATAGTACACAATGAACTGATTATCCAGTCCCACAGCTGTATTTGCCTGGAGTGAACCTGCCCTTCAGTAGATGATGATTCATTGTGTGTGTGTGTGTGTGGATTCATGCACTTTATCTGATTATCAGCGTTGATTCAACTTGTGGGTGGATAGAAAGTACAGCTGATTTCAAAAGGCTTCAGCTGCTCAGCAGCACTGCTGTTGGCTTGTGTGCATGTGTGTGTATGTGTGTGGGTGGAGGTAAGGCGTGGTCTCACTGATGTATAGCCTGGAGGAACTTCCGCTGGTGTTTGCGGACTCTGCAGTGGTCGATCTTCTTCGCCATCTTGGTGTGTTTGTAGATGAGCCAGGTTTCCCTCAGCACGTTAGCCGCTGCGTTCTTTATCTGCTCGCAGACAATGGACAAACACATGCACACACATTGTTAGCAACAGGTTGCCCTTGGCAACTGAAGCCGGCAACAGGTGTGAGAACAGAGAACAGGGCTGGGAAAGCCTGTTTGAAAGATAAACAACAACAACAACTGGGGCCCCCAGCCATGTTCTGGGGCCCAATCCCATTCAAGGGAACCCAGCCATGTTTTCTGGGGCCCAACCCTGCTCTTTGGGGCCCCCAGCCCTGTCCTTTGGGGCCCAACCCTGTTCTTTGGGACCCAAACCCTGTTCTCTGGGGCCCAGCCCTGTTCTGGAGCCCGACCATGTTGTGGGGCCCCCATCCCTGTTCTCTGGGGTCCTACAGTACGATACGATACGATACGATACGATACGATACGATACGATAAGATAAGATAAGATAAGATAAGATAAGATAAGATAAGATAAGATAAGATAAGATAAGATAAGATAAGATAAGATAAGATAGACTTTATTGTCCCGATGCACATACACTATGTTATTTTGTTCTCTGGGGCCCAGCCCTTTTCTGGGGCCCCGACCATGTTCTCTTTCAAACAGGTTTGCCCGGCCGCTCTCTCTCTTTTCAGTCCGTCCTCCATTGTCTCCCTAACAAAGAAAAAAAATTAAACCATCTTTTTCTTCTTCGAGGCTGCCCTCATTCTCTCCGTCTCTCTCTCTACACACACCGACTGGCTTGCCAATGCTTTTCATGCGCGCATAAACAGCTCTCTCCTTGGGGAGATTTAGCAATGAGAACCAACAGGAGTCTCTCACACACACACACTTCTCTCCTCTCTCGGCCTGTCTATATGCCACATTATATCTTAGACTAACTCAAATGGGCCACATTATCTTGGCTGGTTGGAAGTAATTCACAACAGTACCACCGCAGTTCATTAGAACCAGTGATCTTCCATTTAATTATGACAGCAACTGAAAGAAACAATGGTGGCATGGCTCTTAAACTAGCCGTCAAAGACAATCCTCATCCCTGCAGGAGAGACATATTAGAGAAATAGCCTTTCTAATGATGCTCACTCATGGAAAGCCTGATGGCCATCTGAGCTAATAGCAGGATATTTTTCTCCAGTTTACCGGTCAGACATGAGCTTCAGTTGATTCTTAACTAATACCATGTGTATGTGAGATTCCTGTGATTTAATAAAAGACTCATTCAAGGCTTCAGGTTGATTTCTGTGGACAAGGGTCAGGCTTCATTAATTCATAACCATATCTGCTCTACTATGTCTCCTGTACTGCACATCTCTATAGGTTGCTATGTAATTACAACACAGGGGTCTGACACCCGGCTAAAAAAAAAAAAAAAGCGCGGGTGGATACCATAGAGAAGGGAGAAGGGAGAAGGGAGAGAGAATCTGTAAGGACATAAATTGAATGAGAGACTTCAAAGAGATGCTGAGCACTGAACAAAGAACAATTATACCCCCGTCTGAGGAGCACAAAAGACCCCGGCAGCTTGGCTAATCAGCACCTATCCACCGCAGTCAAGGACTGTTCACACACACGCACGCCCACACATAAACACATGCAGACAAACACACTCTGTTGGCCACGGATGAAGAGAGTGGGAGGCTCTGGGCCTTGCAGATGTGCTTTCAATGACACGGAGGAAGTCAAACCAAAAAGAGCTATTCCAAAATACTATAGATAATATATGAAACCTCTCCAGGAGATTGAGTCACACAGCTAACTTGTCATGTTACCATCACTCTTAATGACCGTTAGCATTACAAACGTATTCTGACCTTATTTATACAGCTTGTTTACTGATAAGATAATCAAATGTAAATCTCATGTGAATAAACCCACCAATATATATATATATATATATATATATATATATATATATATATATATATATATATAAAAGATTATATAATACATTCACGCCATGACCAATGTGATTTGGATGTAAAGCTAGGGCTGGAGTATGAAGTAAAGCCTGCTCTCCCATGTTTCTCCCTCCGAGCCTCATCTCCCAGTGTATATCAATCGGATTACAGAACTCCCATCCTTGTGGCAAGGACAGGCACTGACAGAGCTGCAAAGATCCTAAAGAGGCATCATCAAAATGAAGATATGCTGCGCTATACATCAACGCCATTGTATGGTAGTGTTGCATTTTTTGTGTTTTAAAGGTACAGTGTGTAACATGTGGCGGCACCTAGTGGTGAGGTTGCAGATTGCAACCTTTCTCATGTACTAAGTGTGTAGGACAACTACGGTGTAAGGATGTGACATTGAGGACATTTTTCCATCGGTTAATAAACTTGTGACAACACCGACATGATAGAAGAAAAGATGACGCTCAATATCTGTAGTGCGATTACTTTGGTCTTTACCGTTGGCTGGCTGTGTGTCAAGCGTCTCCGGTCAAGCTTTCACTATAGGTCCGCTGCTCCGCCGCGCACGCCAGCCGTGACTGCTCCGTCCTCCGCACGGTGATTGCCTCATTTACGTTATGGTTCTCTTATAGCATTGGGTTTAAATCCAAATATTCCCAAACAGACACTTTTGCTTTTCGCTTTGACATCAAATCTTCTGCCATCGTTTTGTCTGTCAACTTTCTCTCATCCCGTGTGTGAAATCTAACTCCCGCTACTCTTGAGCTGAGACTCTGTACGGAGCAGACACTTTCACTTTCAGCCGGTAGTGTCGTCCGACTATGTATTGATAACACGGCGCTGATACGCGAAAATTAACTTAATGGGTTTGATTTCTATAAAAAAAAGCGAAATGACGGTGGGCAAGTTATGCAATTGGTGTGTGCCTGAACACCATGTAACACCATGTAACACCATGTAACACCAGTAACACCGACTATCAGGGGAAGCCTACTACGGTGGCCAACGTGAAAACACGAATGGCCTTGTGAAGAGTCACTTGTTGTAAGAGAAGCGTTGGCCATTTGGAGCAGAGCCAGTGCGAAGAGTGTGTGTGTATGTGGGAAGTGAGAGGTGAAGCAAGAGAGAGAGCGGTGGCGAATGTGTGTGGGCGAACAAGTGAGCTAGTGGAGCAGAAGACAGAGTTAGTTTAGCTTTGAGAATATCAAGTGAATGTACAGTGGAAGTTGCGGTTTGTTCAGAAATAAATGCTGCAGCTCCTCAAGACCAACAGAGGTTTCATGTGTCTTATTTCACGGCAGTTGAGTGGAGTGACGGGGGTTAACTCCGGAGCGAGTAGCGTGATTGACTCCGACCCAAGCAGGAAAAGTTAACACAGTGTTTGGTTTGTCCGTTTTGAGCTACTTTAGAAACAGGTCGGCCGGCTCCGTGAAGACGTAATGTCTGGAAGGGAGCCTGCAAGTTGGGGAAACTGTTGCGAGATTGTTAAGGTTCAGCATTGATCTTGAATAGTTAAGGTTAGTATTGACTTTGAATAGTTAAGGTTAGAGTTTGATCTTGCATAGTTAAGGTTAGGCATTGATGTCGAACAGTTAGGGTTAGGATAAGTCGTCAGGCAGCAGTTCTCGCTTTTTTTTAGTTTTTGCAGATCTCAGATCAAATTTTGCAGTTTGCAGGTTACCTTCTAGACACTACCGTATGTAGATATAAGCGGCTCATTCTAAGGTAAGAAAAACACAACGACTCTTATCAGGTGATTATACACTAAAGAAAACATACTTATTAATATCATATTGCATTTCTGTCAATAGATTTCTTTAACATAACATCTAAAATCACATCTACTTTCACTGCCGGAGAGGATATTTGCACCCAAACGTCAATGATAGTCAGTTAAAAGTTAATTTGCCTGGATTATGTTTTATCTCTAGTTTTAATCATGGTCTAGGTTAGTGAAGTGCACATTTAATACCCCTCATATCTACAGGCCAAGTTGCTAAATTGATATGTCAAATCCTATTTATCAGTTGATTAATCACTGCAGGGGGAGTGAAAAATGATGAATGATGGCATCTTGTGTCTGTCCTGCCCGGCTCGCTGCGGAAGTTTTTCACACAAACTTTCAACATCTGTCCAGCAGTGCGAGCTGTTGCACCGCCTCAGGCCATTTAATTAGACGATGCTAAAGCTTCACCCTTAATTTAAATCCCGGGGACTGCTCCGCATGCAGATGACAGGCACTGATAACATCACACTGTTTGTGTTTTACAGTTCATTCTCCCTACCACCCTCTTTATTATCTCTCTCTCTCTCCTTCTGGGAGTTAAAAGTAGAAACTGAGGCAAATTCATTTACAAGAATAAAAGGCTCAACATGAACCGCTAAGAATACTCCACAAGAAACCAAACGACAACAGCAGCAGCTATTCCTGGACCATATGGCCTGCGCTTGGGCAGCCATGTTGGGGCCATATGGCTGGTTTGGGTCAAAGATCTGTTGTCATAGCTCCCCTACACGGCACACCTTATGGCAGGTACACGAGAAATCTGTTAAGACAAGGGGTTCCCACATCTCAGCATGTTGGGTGGTTGATGACATATTGCGGAGTGTAAATCAATCAGTGCAGATAGAAATATTTTAGAATTGTCATTACAGACACGACCGCATAGTGACTTCATTTGTTGCTTACACTGAAAGCGGAAATCCTGGATTGTTTTCCCTTCAGTTTCCGTAGTGATGTAGACAGTTTTCTAAGATCAGAGGAAAAGCCGAGGCGCCTGACCCTTCCCACCCCGGAGAGCCTTGATGATGACCTATGTATGCAATTAGTAGCCTAATTAGGTGCTGTGGTGCTAGAGATACAATGGAGCAGAAAACACCAACAAACAGACCAATTACCTTGGCAACAACCTCCCTCTTCATCAATGCGCCACGGTGACATGTGGCCTCACCTGCTCTGACCTTCCCCTCACGGGCATGAGGACACAGGGAAGAGACCAGGCTCACACACACACACACACACACACACACACACGGCCACATATCCATGTATGCACACTAACACAAGACAAACAAATCAATAAAATCATGAAATTAAAATAATAATCGATTTCCTCTGGTTTTATTCGTCTATGTATTTTATGGTGTGTCACCTGAATGAGCTCAGATCTTAAACAGGGCTCCATTAAGAGGAAGAGTTAAATTGGTAAAGAAAAATTATTAGAGCTATGCGTAAATACCTTCACAGAGTGTCAAACTAGTCTTTGTCGCTGTCAAAATACGTCCACACTAGTAATGATCTATCTGGCGCGCGTGTGAATTAAAAGGCTGTCGGAAAAAGGAGTTATTTTTACTGCGTGGAGTGAAAGCTAGCTTGGTAGAAATCTTCTGGGGTTAGATTGCTCCCATTTGGCTAATAGTGTAAACATTGGAAGGCATTGCAGCACCTCCTCCTTGGCCGGAGCCCAGAGTGCACTCTGAATATTCAGAGAGGGCAAAGCTCTGAATATGCCACAGGGACTTCTCGAAAAGTGCTCTGATTTAACCAATCGGCCAGAGCGGAATCAGAATACATATTTTGGAGTGCCAATTTATAGGAAGATGTGACATTTTCAACTTTGGGACACGACTTAAAAACCTTGAAATGCGAGGGCTGACCACAGAGACGGCCATATTCACACGGTCAATTGGCTTATTGCGTCAGTGAATGGCATTTAATTGACTTGGTAGTGCCATCAAAAGGAAGGACACACCATCCCACTCTAACAGTAAGTGTGTCCTGCTTTTTCAATGTCGAGAGCGCTCTGCAAATGTTCAGGGTGATGTTCTGACCAGATGGACTTTCAGCTGCGCTCTGAATGAACCAATACTTCAGCATGGAGCCACAGGACACTGCTGCAACCAAAGTGCCAGCCTTTTAACCCATTAGTGCCCAAAGACTCTATTTTAGTAAGGTAAGGAAAAATACACACCTCTAACACTCTGCATCAAGACAACAAGTCCTGACATCAAACATGAGCGCTTACAACCTCACACACATGGTCGACTTAGGGGCAGTATTAACGGTTACGTAATTAACATCTGTGTTAATCCTATCAAAGTGAGAGGGACACTTCAGTGAACACTGCATGGAAATTAACCCTCTGAGACTTGCCGATGTATGGCTTTTCCTTGGCATATTTACAATAAGGCTTTTTTTTTAGCAGTTTCCAGAACCGAAGTGCTCGCCACCCAATCCCTGAATGTCAAAATGTCAAAAGTTTTTGATACCAAATTGCAGCATGGATTTTTCTGTGGTGTTCCTCAAGGTCTTGGTGTCTTAATGTGGTATTTTGGAGGGATTATTGATAATTTTGATCAATTCTTAATTGTTAAAAAATGGTTTAATTTAGCACCAAATCTGTGTAATAAATGGCATCAACCCAAAAATTGCTGCAACAACTTATGAAACATAATAGAGCATAGGAATGGCCATCATATACTTCTATCCCAATCTTCCAAGCCCTTATACACTTTCACAATTTATTTGAATGAATGAATTACTTATTAAATTCATGTTTATTACGGATTTATGACTAGAACAATTAGACAAACAGTGCTGAGCTGCATCTCAAATTAAGCTTCAGGTTCCCAGCTTCCAGATGATGTACACCAGTTATTCTATGTGTCATCTACTGCTGACCTGCCATCTCCCCCTAAATACCCCATGTACCCCCCTTAAAAAGACAAAAACGGGTCTATTTTGGGTCTCCGAGGTTGAACCCTGTGCATTGAACTTTGAATGATGTTTTTAAAGCACATCATTCTCCTTGATGATGTTATTAGGTCCTCTGCACCCAATCTGCACCACAGAAGATTTCAGCCTTGTCAGGTGAGTCTAAAAAGTCTGCTCTGAGGATGAAAGCAGAGAACACACAAATGACGGAGAGTGAAAATATTTTGAAGTATGTGTCAGAGTGTCAAAAACACCACACACATTTGAACTCAAATGATCCGTGTGGTGCACAGATGTCTAAGGTAGTTAGTTTGCTTGATGGTTTAGGACTCTCTGTACAGCCGCACCCAATGCTTTTTCTTACGAGACACACCGTAAAGATAAGGACATCAAACATTACCGACAACCGGCTTTACTGGCTAAGAGCGTCACTGATTGGCATTTAATTGACATTCTTGGTAATCCTTCAAAGGGAAGGAAACGCCATTTCACGGATGTAGAAAGCCGGTGGGTGTGCTTTTGTGTCTATTTGTGTGTGTGCGCACATACGATGACGGCAGGATGTAAAGTCTGTCGTTGCATTATTCATCAAAAAGCCTTGAGTGATTTTATTCTCCTGTTACGATGATATGGCAGAGAGTGGCCCCAGCCATGTAAATCAATGTGCATACAACAGCTTCAATCATTGCTCTCTCAGTAATAGAGGGCAGGAGACAATTACCACTGCATAAACCCAAGACCCTTTGAAGGAAATGTCACCAAGCAGCACGCTACATTGTGTTGAATGAAACTGTGCTGTATGGTGCCTCCCTTACTAGATGACTGGCTTTGTTAAGGTAGTGGTTCACTTGATTGAGGAGGACGTTCACATTAAAATTCATGGTCTGATCTTCTCCTTTATCTAGGGGGCTGTTTGAGCTGTATTTATGCAATGAACATCATAGCAATTACTTACAAAAGTTACAAAAACATTATTTTCCATTTAAAAATTGAAGGAGCATAAGACTACAGTTGCCGGGGGCCACGTGGAAAGATTACAGAGTAGCTGAACTAATTTGAAAAAGTAATTATGATTTGATTTAAAATATATCCACATATGTGTTTAGCAGCAAAATAAACAAATTACAAATTAATGTGAGGCTGATTTTTCATATATTTTCAGTCATAATAACCAGCTACGATAACACAGTTCCAAACAACCTGAGTCCGTTGTATTGTAACACCTGAACACCGTGAGCTGCTGGTTAGAAAAGTAAGGAAGTTGAAGGTAAGGTCATAGGTAGATAAAAGTAAGGCATAAATTAATTACCCGTACAGCTTCTCTCACTCCAATTAGTACAGAGTTTCGATTTGTATGAGTAGCATGAACAAAGTAGGACAAACCTACTGAAACAACAGTTCACAGCAGAGATGCTCACAAGTCATTTTTTGCACGTCCAAGTCAAGTTTCAAGTCTTTTATGGTTGTAATGAGCGTTCTATCATCTGCTGCATGTCATCCAGTCTGCTTAGGACAGCTATATCTAAGGAAAGCATGTACTGTATCATCATCTATTAGCATACAGTATCAGCCTTGATTAGCTGTTTGGTATATGATCACTTTAAACAGCGTATTGTAATGCAATATGAAAAAACACACAATGAAAACTTTCCTTTAAAGTAAATAACTATATTTTGCCCCTCAAAATGGATATAGACTAACGTTACTCAGGGTAACAGGAAAATATTGCTAACAGTTATTAGGCATGCAATAATACCCAAAACCTATTTTTCAATAACAGTTAAAGTAGCCTATAACTGTACTGTATAATTACACTGGCTCTCCAACTAATGACAGCTTAAAATTTATTGTAATTTAACACATCCGTCTAGCCTCTCAAACCCACAGATGCTCACAAGTCATTTTTTTAAAGTCCAAGTCTCAAGTCACTGTGTGTGCAGCTTAAGTGCGACTTGAGTCCAAGTGCCAAGTCCAAGTCCCCATCTCTGGTCTACAGCCATGCGAGTGGCTCAGTGAGGCTGGGGTTTGAGATGAATGCTTACGTGAGCATGCTAATATGCTCACAATAACTATGTTAACATCCATTCATCCATTATCTGTAACCACTTGTTACATTGTAAAAATACTCTGTTACAATTCAAAATGTTACTTAAGTAAAAGTACAAAAGTATCAGCATCAAAATATACTTAAAATACCAAAAGTGAAAGTACTCATTATGCAGAATAATATATGTATATTATATTATTGGTTTATAATTATTGATGCATTTATGTGTTCATCATTTAAATTACTTAGATTTATATACTGCTGGGCAGCTTAACCTATAATAATATATCATCATTTATTATTTTGTATTAATAATAATAAGAATCTTCAAATTAACTAGCAACTAAAGTTATCAAATAAATATAGCGGAGTAAAAAGTACAATATTTCCCTCTGAGATGTAGTGGAGTAGAAGTATAAAGTAGCATGAAATGGAAATACTCAAGCAAAGTATATACTTGCACAAAAATTATTGTAACAATATCCACTTTTAATGCTGTTGAATAACTAATGTATTGCGATTTATTGCGATACTCTAAGTAAAGCAATATTGTGATTTTCTTTAATCTAATTTTAGGAAAACTGTCATAGTATAAAGAACATACCGCCATGTATTAATAAGTAAAAAATATTAATACAAAATGTTAACTTTTTTTATGCGGTGAGATCTGCATTTTCACTTATGACAGTCCCTTTAACATCCAACATCATAACACTACTTTGAGAGGGCACATACACTGAGAGGACGCATCTCTTTGCAAATGAAATAAAGTACTGACTGAGTTAATATTTGCATGTAAACTATTAATTAAAAATCAATACTGTTTTTGAGAATTGATACAGTATCACAAAACAGAACATCGCGATATTCAATTTTTTTCAGATATTTTCTTACACCCCTAATTCAAATGGGGGTAAAAGGTTGGGAACAGCTGCTTTAGATGGTCAGCTGAACTCCAGATTGTGAGTACATGCAAAATCTCACTCACACACAAACAGTTCGAGGTGTTAAACGTCTTGTGAAAACACCCTCTGGTTGACCCGGCCAGAGCCCACAGGAAGACGAGGTGCAGAGCCCGACTCCGACTCCGACAGAGAGTCCATTCAGCTTCTCTGTCGATATTTAATCCACACTGAAATTATTGATAACCCGACCATGTTCAGTCACCCAGATACCCCGCTGCCATAATGTACCCTACATATTTGATATGGGAGCTATTTTTAAAACTTGGAACTTTCAACTGTATGAAAAATTGAAAAGGACCGGCGGAGGGAGGGAGGGGACGGAGGGATGGAGGGAGGGAGGCAGGGAGGGGGCAAGGACGAAGGGAAGGAGAGGGCAAAGGAGAGAGGAGAGGAGAGAAGGTGACAGAGAGAGAGAGAGAGAGAGAGAAGGGGATTTACTGTTTGAGAGACAAATGTCAGAGGAGAGGGGAGGTGGTAGGGTGGAGGGACGGCCATGTGGGAGGAAAAAGATCGGAGACGGTAAGTGAGGGAGCAGAACGGAGAGAGCGAGAAAGAGATGACCTTTTATTGCCTTCACTCACTCAAATAACATGGCACTCTGTCACAACAATACAGGGTGATAGTGTGATGTAGTAGTCGGGGAGGGTGAAGGAGGGGCAGTGAAAGGACAAGCCGTTTCGCCGGGCTAGTCTCAACCACCTTGTCTTCAATCCCTGAAGAAATCTGAAAATATAGTATTCACCCAAAGGATGATTACACATAAAAACTGTACTTTTATGAATACAGCTCTGCTGGGAGTCCCACTCATGGTGCATGCAGAAAAAAACGTGTGCTTTCTTTTACAGTCTCTCTTTATTCTCTCATTCACACCACACAAGCCTACTCACCCTCTTGGTGAGTTGCGTGTCCATCATGAAGTTGTGTACGTGTTTCTCTGCCTTGGTCAGCTCCAGCTTCCTGGCTACCACGGCAACCACCAGAGCCGTACAGCCGGCGCCCTGAGAGAGATGAGGGAGGGAAGGAGGGAGGAGAAAACAGAGCACTGAGTCAGTCAGTTAAGAGGAGGAATTGGTAAATCGGTGGCTTTTTGGCCGGGGAATTAGCCCAGATGATTGAAGGGAACGAGGACAAATATGAGGATGGGAGCCGCACGACAGAAGGAGAAGTGAATGGGAGAGAGGAGGGGATTAAGAGGGATAGCTCTGTTCCAGATCCACATTTCCTCATGTGGAGCGGCAAGCCAAATCTATTTTCACATCCAATCCATCTGGTGTGAGATCCCCTCTATATCGCCTCTATATGGGGCTGAAAAATATCCCCCTTTTAGATGGAAAAAACACATCAAAGATTGACACCACCTAATTTCATTTAATTGGATGCTGCCAATCTGAATTACACGGTGTCAGTCTTCTCCTGTCACTGGAGGCTTCGAGGCCTGCAGGAAGTGTAAAAGTATGAAACACGGACCGGTTCGTCTGTATTCCAGCTCGACCCACATGGGATATTTTTTTGCAAATTCATCTGGGAGAGAGTGACAGCCGTCTCTCAACCAGAAAGGCATGCTTGAGAGGAGAAGAGGAGCAGGAACACAGGGAGAAAGACAGACTTAATTAACTTTCAGATCAGACACTGTTTTCAATGGGGCTGTTGAGTGCTCACAGGTTCCTCTGAAGGGGCAGGCACCGAGAGGTGAGAAAAGATAAAGAGTGAAGTGCTATGAGTAAATATAAATGGGGAAGGAAGGAAACATGGAGGGTTGAATTCAGGAGGCGAGGGTGTGCACACAGAATAGGAGGAGAGAAAGACGGAGAAGAAGGCAATGTTAATGAGGTCACACATCTTCTCCTGATAAGTACTGAATTAAGATTAAGAGTGTTTAATGAAAATGAAGGGGTAGAGAGAGAGAATAAAAGGGATATAGGGAGAGAAACATAGTGAGTTTGAGTGCAAGGGAGCATGCGAGCGTTTTGAAGCGTGTAGGAAATAGCCAAGACTTCATCGTGCACACTCTTGAACGATAAGACAGGTTTGCCAAAAATAACTTTGGCTGGGTTCACTAAAATGTAACGCACAAACAGGCATTAGTGCCCACGTCTATACACTCATCCACTCTATTTGTGTTTATTCAAAAAACTATGAATAAAACATGATGAGGGCCGATGGAAAACCCTCAGAGCGTTCATACATGTCTGTGCTTTAGGGAACAAAAAGCCCTCAACGAAATTGCTACAGTACAGTATGTACAAGTGCAGCGCGGCGTGCACAACTCCAACTGTGTGTGTTCAAAATTGTCCTCCTCGGTCAGAAACAGTGGGGTGCTGATTGGTTTGTCATGGCAGGCGATGTGTGTGTGTATGTGCATGCATGTGTTAGTGAGTGTGTGTGTGTGTATGAGAGTTTGTTTGTGTATTCGCCTGCATCCATTTGATTTCAGCAGGGTTCCCCATGCAATCTCCTCCGAGTGACAAGGCTGATGATGGCTGCACTGCTGTGATTTGTTTCATACGCCCGGGTGTTTCCCCTCACTCTCTCCACTACAACGCAGCCATCATCTACAGTACGGAGCTGTCAGAAAAAGGGGGAATCACCCATCTGTCCTTCTGTGTAACATCCACACACTCACAGGTAAAAACTGCATCTCTTTAAGCTTCATGCAGTGGAAAACACGAAAGATGTTCAACAAAAAAAGTGACATTTAATTTACTCAATTAGAGTGCACAATACGAGCACTTAGAGGCAGACAAAAGGACAAAATAGGTTTGAAATGGCAGCTACTCTGCATCTCTTTAACCTCATTGTACTCGCAGAACTACGGTATATCAAGAGGCCGACAAACACAAACACACATTCATACAGTATCACTTCACTTTAACCCCTGAACCTATTTGGCATTTATAAGCAGTGTATAAATAGCTGATGAATGGCTTATAAAGTGTGTACTTACTCAGTTCTGATGGGTCAATCACGATGTTCTACTGTCTGTTATTTCTTTATAACAGACCGTTACTATGTTTAAAAGACCGTTGCTATGGGCGCAGTTCTGATCTTGGACTCTGGCGGACCGTTATTGTGTCAAATTATTGATTTCTTAAGTAAATAGATGTGTAATAAGCGGGATAATGTACAGCTAGCGGGTCATTGTTGTGAAATAAACACCTTAAGTGCGATGCAAGACCATGTCTGGGTTTATTCTCAACGATGACCAGCTCGCTGTACATTATCCCTTACATAACGTAGTTGTGAGCAGATATAAGACAATTTTAAGTGTTTATTAATACACAGTATTTGTTAACATTTATAACTTTATAAATAAAACTAAACTACATGAAGGGGACCCCAGGCAAAAACATTTTTTTTCATGCACTGATCAATTTTGAGATTTTGCCTCCATAACACGTCTTCTTTCAGACTAGTGGAGAGAAAACATCTGAAATATCTCTATTAGTTCAAATATTAACCTTATTCACCTGTGTCTTGCAAAATGTATGGAATTTTACTCAGGCCACTTTTTTAAAACGGTTTTCTTCTCATGCTATGCGCCAAAAATCTCCACTTCAATAGCACTTACACCGAACTTTCATTCCTGTCTATATTCTGAAGGTTTTTACAGAGGGGTTTGTTCATATATCATTCATAGCCTGATTCAGATAACATTTTATTCCTCAAAATATGGCAAAAATAGACTTGACTGTTGACAGTATTTTCTGATTCATGGAGTGATAAAAAGAGATATCCCAAATTCCCTCGGTAAAAATCTTTGACTATAATATGTCAACAAAATGAAACTTTATATAATATTCAGATTTCTGAATATATATGAAAAATACACATGTACGCATACATGAGGCGCATGATCTGATATGAGTTCTAATTTAGACAACACACACCTTTTTTGCCATATGAACAACAACATGTTGTGGCAGTCTACCACCATCCACCCACTCACAACGACGCAAGAACACACACGAACACCTGGCACCCCCCCAGGTAGCCTCGGGGCAGTGGTATATTCCAACACAGTTGGCCTTCATCTGTTGTCATAGTAACGACGGTGAGAATTTCTCCTATAGACACTCATTACAATAATTCTCAAGCAAGAAAAAAAAGCATATCCTGTTCCCTGCCCTCAACCTATAACCCCCTTTCTAAAGAGCTTCTTCTCCCTTCACTTTGCTTTCCCATGACCTGCTGTGCCTCGTCTCCCTCCCTCACCCATACGAGCCTCACCCTCTACCTGCATCCTCACTCCTCCTCTGATGATGATCAACGGATACAAACCACTCTGAAGGGAGCAGGGAGAGTGCGTTTGTGTGACAGGAGAGGAGAGTGTGTGTGTGGGAGTCACACTAAAGAGTGTATGTCAGTGTTGTGTGGAGGATGCAGTCAGTAACAGCCCCCTGCTTTGTGTCTCTGTGAGTGTGTGTGTGTTAACGTTACAATAAGAGTTGTACTCCAAAACACAGGTTGGATGATTCACCCAGCAAATTGTGGTCTTTGTGTTATGTGTCTTTGTGCATGAGTGTATTTATTCACACATTTAAAAGGGACTACAAAGAAAGTAGGTGAGCTGGTAAATACAGAGAGGCTGGACGGACACTGTGAGTTTTTTTGGGGGGATGTAAGTAGCGAGTGAGAAATATAGACACCAAAATCATCTACGTGGCCCGAGTAGACTAGCTGCTAATAGTGCAATAATTTCGATAATGACACTAGTAATCACAAGAGACCCACATAGATCAGTTTTGGTCTTTTTTAGGGGGGTACAGGGGGTCTTTAGGGGGAGATGGCAGGTCAACAGAAGTGGTGTACATCATCTGAAAGCTGAGAATCTGAAGATTACTTTGAGATGCAGCTCAGCAATGTCTGTCAAGTTGTTCTAGTCATAAATCAGAAATAAACATGAATTAATTAATTAATTAAAATGAATTGTGAAAGTGTTTAAGGACTTAGAACATTATGATAGAAGTATGTGATGGTCATTCTCATGCTCTATTATGTCTCATGAGTTGTTGAAGCAATTTTGAGGTTGATACCATTTGTTACACAGATTTGGTGCTAAATTTAACCATTTTTTACCACTTGAGAATTGATAAAAATAATCAATAATCCCTCCAAAATACCACATTAAGACACCAAGACCTTGAAGAACATCATAGAAAAAGCCAAGCTGTGATTTGGTATCAAAAACTTTTGACATTTTGGAAATTTCTGCATTTTTCAGCGATTGGATGGCGAGCACTTCTGTTCTGGAAATTGCTCATAAACCCCCTTATTGTCAATCTGCCTAGGAAGCCATCCATCCTCTGAATGCTCTAGGTTTCTAGTTTGTGGCTGTGAAGTTTCATGAGGCTGTGATTATCCTAGAGGTCACCACAGGTCATTTTATACAGTGAGGTAAAAGAAATGGTCTCACTACAATGAAATGGCCACTATGGGGACTAACAGGAGAGTCTCCTTCCCGACAAACTAGCATGACATGTTGGTACCAACAGATTTCTTAGATTTTCTAGTTTCATATGATACCAGTATCTTCCCACTAGCTTTAAGACTGAGCCCGCTACAGCCTCTTAAAGACATTAATGTCGGCCAGGATTGCCGGCGATCCTGCGGGTCTCAGAGGGGAAAGTGAAGTAACTTGCTTGTTATGGAAAATATTGATGGACTTTTGATTTTGAGAGTTATGTTGAGGGCTTTATGATTTTCTCCTCACCATCATCCAGCAGTCATTAAACTGCATCTTAAGGCACTTGTACACTGGCGTCAACGCTCAGCGATGGCGGTTGCTGCTTGACTTCAGGCGCACTTTAATCCACTCAGCACAAGTGCATAAGGACTGTGGACAAGGAATACAGAAGCCTGATGCAGCGATGGCATTGGTAATAAAATGCTATTTTAGCAGCTTATTGCCTTATTTTCTCGATGGAGCAAAAATATTCAGAAGCCAGTGGCCACATTATCACATCTAACCATGTAACTTGACTGATCTGAGGACTGTTTAGGGCTGCTTTTTTAAAATGTTAAGTAGTGTTCTTCTTCTGTATGAGCACATTGCCTTTATTTTTCATTCATTTTAACAAGCTCAACTACGCTACTGGCATTATTAAAGCTTATGCGCAATGGTTCCCTCAGTTTTTAAAAACATTAAAAGGACAAAAGTGGCATCCATGGCATTATCTGGTTAATGAAAAATGACATTTCAAATGTCTCATCCAGGCTTCCTCATCTTTTTTGTAGGAATGCCATTTTGAGAAACACGTTGATAATGTTGTACTTAACACATTGCACGAGTCTGTTATTCAGAAATGTAATATTATTACATAATTTGGTTAAAAAACTACATTACTGCCAACTCAGGTGAGCACCCACTGTGCAGTGACTTTCCTCTCATTTAGCTATTCACAGTCTTCTATTACTCCCTGTACTCTGCTCTTTGGCAACATAAAACATGTGGCAGACTGTGGCTTATGAGAGAAATACTCCCAGTGAACATATTATCATCATATTCGGATATTCTTTCCTGACCTTATAAAGAATCAGCAAATCCACCAATCTTATTAGCACATTTAATTTGAATTTACTTGACATTTAGCTATAGAGCTATTAAAAAAATCAAATTTTCTTCTATTTGAAATGACATAAATTCCCTTCAATTATTCAGAACAGTGTATGCTAAGGTGATAGCATGGAGAAGCAGAGTAGTGTTCAAAGTACTAAATGAGTTGACCAAGTGGACCAATTTCCACTTATTCCCTTAAGCAAACGGACGTTAGAAATGAAGAAGAAAAGGCCAGTGAAACGAAACAGAGACAGGGAATGAGACAGAGAGAAAGGCAAAGAAATTAATAGTTGGAGGAGGGAAGAACACCTGTGAAGTGATGCAAGAAGAGGAGCTGTCGGCAGCTGAAACACTGATACTAACAGATGGACGGCAGATAGAAATAAACACATGGCCTCAGGGAAGGAGAGACGGACAGAGAGGAGAAGAGAGAGATAGAGGGATAAATAGATGGAGAGACTGAACGAGAGAGAAGTAGATAGTGGTACAAAGAGAGAGAGAGAGAGAGAGTGGGAGGACATGGCACAATGAAAGGTGGGACCTTCATTATGCAATGAGGACAGACAGGGGAGTAACACACACACACACACACACACACACACACACACACACTAACCCCTAATGTGCTCTTGTTTGCACGCCTACACACCAAAAACACACAGAAGCACAGATGCTGGCTAATTCAAGGAGGATTGACTAAATTACACAAATGGCAGAATTTCTCTCGGAAATGACAGCATGCTCTCTAATCTGCTGACCTTTGAACGAGGCGAGGACAGCGCCGAGGGGAGGGACAGAGAGAGAGAGAGAGAGAGAGAGAGAGAGAGAGACGGGGTAGAGGGAGGAAATGTACTGACCATGATTCCCGTGAGCAGACAGACTCCTTTTCCACAGTAGGTATGAGGAACCATGTCTCCATAGCCGATGGACAAGAAAGTGATGGAGATAAGCCACATGGCTCCCAGGAAGTTACTGGTCACATCCTGGGCATCGTGATACCTAAAAAGAAAACACCGTTCATGTTCAGAGGAAAAAATCAGTCAATAGTAGGAATATATAAATAAAAATAAACATAACTGGCACACTGGTCCTGTCTGCAAATGTGGGCGTTTAAACCTCAAACACGTGAACTCATTTTTGTTTTAAAAACAGCAGCTCTTTGCCGCCATCATTCCTGCCCTATGCACAACACTGTTGCCATAGCAACCAAACCTGGTGCAGATCTGAAACAAAGTTGTTTTCTCAAAAAACAAAAAATGCAAATTTTAGCTTTGGATGTTGGCAATATCTGCTCTATCATCGAGTCTGAAGGAACACACTCTCTAAACTCTCAAATTTGCACCTTGTTTGGAGCATTTTCAATTCAGTCTTAGAAGTTTTTTCCTTTGATAATTTGGTTTTGGAGAGGAGAGGAAATGCCAATTAAGCTTGGATGTGGACCAAACAACGGCTTCCCAGCAGCCGGCCAATGATGCATCTAATCAAGCTTATTAACCAACTGACATTTTCCCATATTTCCTTGATTATCTCCAAAAAAGCGTTTAAACTCATCGAAAGGGAAGGTCCCTTTTTGCTTTCCACTTGATGTTACATCAGTAACATTACATCATTCATAAAATCAGATTATCAATCTTTGTAGGCAGATAATTTGATTTACAGTTTGAAACTGTGTTTCTCAATAACAGCGAGACGACTATGCCAGTAGCTATTTTGTATCAGAGCATCTGCCTGCTGGAGTCAAATAAAGTCAAATAGATCAGCAGTCTGCTCTGCACAACCCCCTAGTGCAGCTGGGAACTATCCAAGTCCAATATATGTTCGTCTACCTGTGTATGTAGAAAACCTTCAGGACATAAACCTCAGAAAAACTATTACAAATGCTCTGCAAGGTGTTAAAAGTATGGGGACATTTCAGTTTACTATTAAGCATTTTTGGCAGTAGACAATTAATAAACAGTTTATAACACATTATCATATAGTTGTGTACGTTTTTAAAGTATTTATGAATGTTCTTGCCAACAACTATTAATCTTCCTGTGAAGCGTTGGTAATTTGTAACATGTAAATGTAACTATACATGATGAATAAATGATTAATAATATAGAATATTTACAGTTGTTATTATGAGAAACGATGTATTGGATTATTATACGCATTTACGAAATGTATTCATGAAGTATGTATTTATTTATAAATACTTTATCACTCTCCGTGACAACTGAGCAAACACCATCCATTGATGAAGATGCATCTGAAAGGCCTGAGAGAAATGTAAATGGACCTTGAGTTAAAGCGATGTTTAAACTTTTTCGGGAATACGCTTATTAGTTTTCTTAGATTTAGATGAGAATATCGTTACTACTCTCAAATCTATCTGGTAGATATAAAGCTACAGACAGCAGCTGGTTTGCTTAGCTTAGCATAAAGACTGTAAACAGGGGGAAACAACTAGCCTAGCTCTGTTTGAAAGTAACAAAATCCTCTTATCAACGCTAGCCTTTTGTGAACATGAGCTACTCTCTCTTAAATCCAGAAACCAGACATATGACAACCTTTACTATCAAAAGAGTCATTTTAGGCGAAAAAAAAAAACAATCTGTCTGGACCCGCAAAACATTTGAGCATTGTGATGAAGGTAACACAGTTTATAGTCTAAGTATATAGTATATAAGTCTAAGGCAGTGAGGGCCCAAATGTACTATGGAGTATTAGGGCCACATTGAGGGAAAAAAAATCTGAGGTTTTCAGAATAAAGTCATTATATTACAAGAAAAAAGTCATAATGTAACGAGAATAAAGTCATAACTAAGCGAGAAAAAAAATTTAATATTACGGAAATAAAGTCATAACTAAACGAGAAAAAAAGTCGTAATATTACGAGAATAAAGTCATAAATTTATGAGAAAAAAGAAAATAACACGTAAAATTACTACTTTATAATATTATGACTATTATCATAATACTACGACTTTTTTTTCTCATAAACCTATGACTTTATTCTCATAATATTATTACTTTATTCTCAAACTTTCAGATTTATTTTTTTTCCTCAATGTGGCCCTAATACTCCGTCGTACCGTCGTACCATAGACCTACAACAATGATAAATAAAAATGAAAATGTAAACAAAAAAACAGTTATTCATTTCCATTATTAAAAACCCACAGGGAGCCACAGGAGAGGAGCTAAAGAGCCGCATGTGGCTCTGGAGACGCAGGTTGCTGACCCCTGTCATAGGGTATAAAGTCTGGAGCTGCTCCATAGACAATGAATGGGAGACAGATTTTGTGGACCCACAGGATGTTTGTTTTCTCTTTTATACCCAAATGAGCTTTATTCTATTGCAGTGTTGTCAACTGTGAAACAGAAAATGTCCCCATATACTCAGATCATTCCACTGGGTGCTCTCAGTGTCATCTACAGCATCTCTCCCCATTCATTGTCTATGGAGCAGCTGCACACGTTATACTCTATGACATCACATGTTTGGGTTTTCACACTCTAGTTTTGGGATTTGGGAGAGAGTTGTTCATGTTTATTAATATTCTTTGGATGGTCTTAGACCATATGAATAACATGTATGAATATTTTTTTTTCTAAAATAAAGTGCTGTCTTTCAGAACAGATATATTGTGGATTTATGAGCCAAAATGGACAAACGAAGAAACAACTCCGTCGCCTGGATCAAATCAAGTGTACAACTGATGAGAAAGCCTCATAAACTGACGTCTAAAGATGGATTATGTTGCACACATGTCCCAGACTATATTTCCTGCCAATTGAATTTAATTGCTCAGTTGAATTCCTCTGCCAATCACGGTCTAGTCTCTCTGTCTCATGCACATACACGATAAAAAAATACACCCAAAACGAACCAGATTTGCAACTGACCTCTCGCACACTCGTACGGTCCAGGCAGCGATGATCCACAGAGAGATGCTGAAGACCAGCAGCACCGTCCCGGGGCAGATGGTCATGAGGGTTTTCATTACAAACCGTGTGTTAAAATGCACCTGCAATAAACGCACACAGTCAGTATAGCAGAGCTGAGAAATGACATTGTAAAACACACTTTTTCAATGGGTTACTATTACTTATAGCTCTAAAATCCACATCCCGTACACCGTTTCCCACTCAGACTTGATGTTTTACTAATTGGTCTTCTGTGTAGCTTTGATAGCGGCCGCACTCTCAGAGTCTAATTGGAGTCAAGATCGGGGCTCGCCCTCTGACTCGGGTCGAGCTATACAGTGCCTTTGAGTAATTGGCCTATTTCAGTGTAGTTTGGCTCATTTGTCACCAACTTCTGGCAGATGGATGATCTGAGAGCAACGGTTGAGCCCTGGAAGGGTTAAGCAGCTGATAAATGAGTTGTCATGTTGGAGCCGCAATTCAACGGCAGCTTCACCTCCTCTCCCCTTCGCCATAACCCGAGGGTCAGAATAGTGCCATCACAGATACACTCGCAACCTGCGAAATTGCCCATCTAAAATCGACTCCGTCTCTCTCCTCCTCGTAGTTGTGCATACTTCCAACACACGCTACTACTACTTCCTGATTTTACAATAATGTTTATCGTTTAAAGTCATTACAAACGCGGGCGCCAATCATTCATTGCACGGCTTGTACACATTTCTCCGCACTCGTATTGCAATCTCATTCGAGTCCTTTCTTTTCATGCCCCATTTGAGCCGTACGCAATATCTTGTTCTCATTTCACGCTCCCATCTCATATTGTATTGCGAAAGATCCACCACAGCTTACATCTAAGTCTCCACGTACGGCAATGACAAAAGAAAAGGAAGGGCATTTGAACTGGTGGAAGAAAAGAAACAGGGTGACTAGAAGGACCTGAGCTAGTTAGAGAGAGATAGAAGCCAAGAATGAAAGGGGCAAGGCGGACACAGATTGAATTCTGAGGAGAGAGCTCTTGACCTTAATGCCTTTGCAACCCTTCACCTCTCTCTGGAAAAAGCTTTCTGATGACCACACTCTTTGAATGCATACTGCAAATACACACAAAACCCCTCTGACCTTATTTAGGGCACCTATACTCCTGGAGGAGGCGTCGGTGAAGAGTTTGCTATGCAGAAGCATGACCCTGGCGATGAGGTAGAGGCGCAGGAACATGGGTACGCTCAGCACCATGTCCAGGTCGGCCTCGGCCTGCGACGGCGCGTACGAGAAGGCCAGCCGCGCCCGCCACTGGAACTTAAAGTCCCCCGGCACTGGATGCACCGCGGACACTAGCAGCTCCAGAGAGATGAGCAGAACCCTCTCCATGGTCATGGCGATGCGCCAGTCGTCGGCTCCGTTGTCGATGACGAACAGCTGCGGGGACAGGAAGGACATGAGGAGCGTTAAAAGAGGGAAGGACTTGTTTTTAATGTGCAAACTTTTCACCATTCATCAGTACAGCTGACTGATCGGATGATTAAGAAAACGAGCAGCAATTTAGAGTAAATGTCTCTTTCCCCGAGATGTAAAACATCATCCATCTAATCAGTAATCTATTCAGTCTCCACACAGTGCTTTGGCTCATTTTCATGTAACCTACAACTCCGACTAAAATTAAACCAAAGTCATCTGGAGTGGCTGCTCTTAAGCAAAACAGGATCCTAATATCACAATATTTAAAAATAAATAAATAAAGTCCCTATGCATGTATCTCTGCCAGTGTCATGAGTAAAGGCCTAACAACGTTACTTTAATTACAGTTTTCCCTCCCTGTATGTTGATGTTTTGGGTTCATAATTGCTGTGGTTACTCATGATATTGTCACCAAAGCTGTTGTTATAAGGAAGTGGTAAGAGAAAGGTTTCATTACAGGGGCCCTCCTCCCGATGGTGCTGACAGGAACTGGGAGGAGGTGGAGATGGTGGGGAGGAGGTGGTGGTGGTGGTGGTGGTTGATGAGCGGAGAAGGCGGTGGAAAGAGATGGATGAAGTGCAGAGGAAATGAAGAGATAAAGATAGGAAGTCAGTAAATTCCAGAAAGTCCCAGTAATATTGCCAGTGCAGCAAAAATTAACACATAATGCTTCACAGAAATCAAGAAAAATTGGAAATTTTTAATCTTGCATTGCAAATGCATGTATCTTTTTCATTTATTAAGGCGAGACACCTCAGGCAAAAATATGTTTTTTCATGCACTGGTCAATTTGGAGATTTTGGGCTATTTTGCTTCCATAACATGTCTTCTTTCAGACTAGTTGATAGAAAACATCCAAAATACACATTTAGGTGTTTATTTTACTACTTTGTCTATTTGCGTCTGTAGATTTCTCCTCAAGTCCCAAAGTCAGAAAAATTGTAATAATAATAAAAAATAATTGTCTTAATGTAAGTAATCAACTGGGGAAGTTTCATGGTGATATTTATTAGTTATTTTTTTTTTACCATATTCACCTGTAGTGTCTTGTGTGTATGTAACAATACACATCTTTAAAAGTTGTTTCTCAAAATGAGGTTTCTATCAGTCTCTGAGCCAGAAATCTCCACTTCAGCACTTACATATACCAAACTTTACAATTTCATGCCTCCCTATGTTCTGATGGTTATTTAACAGGGGTTTGTTCATATATCATTCATAGTCTGATTTATAGAACATTTTATTCCTGAAAACATGGTAAAAATGGATTTGTTATGGCTGTTGATAGTATTTTATGCTTTATTGAGTGATAAAAAGAGATATCCAAACTCCCCTCTGTAAAAACCTTTGACTCTAATAAGAATTTTGAACCTGGTTTTATCCAATGTTCATATTTCTGTTATGGAAATGTATGTAAATTAGCACAAATTCCTCATTTGCAAATGTAAACATACATGTTCAGAATACAAAAAATAACAGTCTTAAAGGTACAGTGTGTAGGATTTGGAGGCATCTAGTGGTGTGGTTGTGAACCGCCGAGAGCAAAACCGTGGTAACGCCATTCACCTCGCTCAGAGGCCATCCTTACCATAATAACACTATTTTAGGAGCAACGGAAGTCAGACGGCGGCTGGTGGTACCACGGTTTCTGCGGCTCATGTTATCGCAATTTCACAAGCATGATGGAGAACTACGGTGGCCTTCAGGTAACGTGAAAACGTGTTTGGTTTGTCCGTTCTGGGCTACTGTAGAAACATGGCAGCGCTCCCTATGTAGATATGAAGGACTCATTCTAAACCAAAACAATTCTTAGTTTCAGGTGATTATACACCAATGAAAACATAGTTATGAATATTATATTTCTGCTAATAGATCCCCCGAAATGTTATTTAATGTAAGTAATCAACTGGGGATGTTTTATGTTGATATGTAATAGTTAATATTTTTTTACCCTTAAAATAAAAAAACATTTTTAGGTCTCCATTATGAACAAAAATGTCTTCATATGAGATTCTTGCAGTGGACAGAAAAGGTTAAAGAGATAAAGAAGCACAACATAGTTCCTGAAAGGAAAGGCCGGTGCACAGTGAGAGAAACGAGGAACTCCCCTGCTGTAAATCAGCAGATTTACCAGATGCTCTACTCTGCCTCGAGAAACAGCTGGGGCTAACAATCGCTCTTTAGCACATGATTCATCTCGAGGGCTTTTAGCCCAAACAAACATTAATTTAGGAAAACAAAGAACTACAATAACAGGTCAAAACGTCAGAACGAGGGGGTATGACAGCGAGCCGCTCTGTGTCGTAACTGGTCACTGACACAAGGAAGGTAGCTCTGCCACTTCCTGCACCTTCGGATACACACACACACACACACACACTGCATATTTCATCTATTATCTATACCCAGCTCAGCAGGATGTATGTGTTTCCCTTGTTCTGCTGTTGTAACACATGCAGCCAACATGTGCACACACATATGTAGCCTACGCACACACCTGAGTCATTGTGTAAACCATCATGTGAACCGAGGGTCAAACGCCGCCTGTACTCTTTAATGATTTCAGTGAGCGTGCATGTGTGTGTGTGCGTACTGTACTCGTGTGTGTTTGTGTATGCCTGAGTGAGTTTGAGAGAGAGTGTGCAGACCCAGCCTCGTCATGGTGACTGTTGCCAAGGCGACAACATCAAAGAGCAGCCAAGCTTAATTAGGATCCCCAGCGAGAGAGAGAGAGAGAGAGAGAGAGACAGAGAGAGAGAGAGAGAGAGAGAGCGCAGGAGGAAGAGGGAGGAAGAGGGAGGAAGAGTCAAAAAGAGAGTGCAGAGAGAGTCGAAGAAAGAAGAAAGAAAAAGGAGATACGGGGAATAAGACAGAGAGGTGTGTGTGACAGCGAGTGAAGAGGTACAGAGAGGAAAGCACAGTCAGGCTGTCTAACACTTGCAAAGGCTAATGTGTGTGTGTGTGTAGTCACATTTTGGGGACAAAAAGCTAGTCGCGCAGTCACATTACGGGGACTCATCTGCTATTTGGGGACAAAAAGCTGGTTCCTATCAGGTAAACCACTGAATTTCAGAGCTAGGACTTGTTTTATGGATAAAGTTAGATTTAGGATTGGAGTTAGGCATGTAGTAGTTATGGTAAGTCTCCAGGGAGTGAATGGAAGTCAATGCAATGTCCTCCTAAGAGACAAAAATAAGTTCCTGTGTGTGTTTGAGGGACCGAACTTCATGTATTTTCTTTCACACTTTTGGAGCATTGCTTTTTGTCTGCAAATCAGTCATCATTCATCCTTCATTCAGCCCTCTGTCTCTCGTTGTCTCCGTCTATCTCCCTGTTTTTCCTCTTTCCCTCACTCCCCGTCCTCCTCTCTCTCTCTCTCTCTCTCTCTGAATGACATCCCTCCAAATCAAAACAGAGGTGATCCAGTTTCTTGCCACTGGAGGAAAAAAAAAAAGCGGCTCTCCCTTCCTCTTCCCTCTCCCCCGCTCCTGTCCTGTCCTCCCTCGCGCTCCTGCTGTCGGTCTTTTCCTGGCTAAATCGCCATGAGGAAGGGATAAATAATTAAATTCCATTAGGAAAGTAATCTGTCAATGGGAGTGAGTGAGTGCCACCGGCCGTACATGACCAGGACAGAGGGAGGGGGAATGAGGGAGGAGGGGTTGGCATGAGGAAACGTAGGTAGGGATTGTCTATGTATGTGTGTGTGTGTGTGTGTATCAAACCCAAACTGTCAACTCTATCAGGAGAGAAACAGAGACGAAGATCAGGGAACAGCAAAGCTAAATAAACTGGGACATAAAGAACAAGCCCACGGGGAGAAATGAACAAGATCATGGGAAATCTTCTGTTATTTTATCAATTTTGACAAAACGTGGCATCACAGGGCAGAGGGACAAGGAGAGACAGCAGAAAGCAGACAGGTCAGAAGGAGGGCAAAATAAGACAAACAAAAGACAAACAAACCAAAAGCAGGCTAGTGGGAGAGAATGGAGGCAAAAAAAGAAAAAGTGTGAAAATGACAGCACTAAAGGTCTCTTCACAGGTGAAGGTGTGAGATCTAAGGGGACACTTTCCACTGCTACATCTGCAACCTGCCGTCTTCCCTCTTCAGCCTCCCATCCATCCATCCATCCAGCCATGCCTTGACCCCTTCCAGTGCCTGCGGCCATCGTACCTTGGTAATCGTGTTAAGTCCCTGATTGCAGATGCCTCTCATCACGGAACCAGACACAGTGCTGGCCAGACTCAAGCAAGCAAGCGAGACATGCAGAGGAAACATACACACATCCAGACTGTCTTACGCAGCACAGACTCTCAAAAAGAGGTAGATGCAAGCAGGCAAATCAGCCTCCACTTGGCATTTCCCACGGGGGGGCAAAAAGACTAAACCTCAGTCTGGGACAGAGACGGCCCTAATCACCGGAGAACGCGGTGACAGAGCGAGCACTGAAAGGCATGCACGCATACTTTTACACACATAGTCACACCTCTGGGAAATGTCTGGGTCCCGCAGAATGGAAATTCCTGGAACAAGCAGAAAATGACTGGGGCGAGCCAAACACACAAGCGCAGATTCACACACCCAGATATATGTGAATATGCAGAGAGGGTAACACGTTTTCCTTGACTGTAATTGCAGCTCTGAGGGAACACCCCCGACGTGGCTGTTTCTACACAGACGCCGGAAGAAAAGCAAGGAGAGAGGGTGTCGTGGATGTGAAAAGGAAGTGTGAGAGATGAGGAAAGGTTCGCGGTTTTGCTGCGTGCATGAGCGATGTTTGCAACTAGAAAGTCTAAAAACAGCAACTGGGAGAAAGCGAAGAGAGGATTCCACCAGTGGTGTCTTGAGATCAGGAATCTCCTTCATTCAGTGCAAAAACAAACTGTGTTACTAAAAATGGCCAGAGGCTAGCAAGACACAAATGGCATCTGATAAATTAACATTTCTTTGAAAGAAGCGGGTGAAATGCTTCTTTCATGTCTGCAGTCTAAAGGAGGACGCTGTGGTTTACCTCACTGTCATTTTCTCTTCCATTACAGCTCCCAGGGAGGATGTACATTATGCAGAATCTGCAGAACATGACATCATGAAATGATAGTCCAAGTAACAGACATCCCAGGACTGCAGGTTCACGTTAAAGTAGGGCTGTATATTGGCATGAATCTGGCGATGCGATATGATACGATACGATACAGGGGTTACGATTCAATACAGTAAGCAAAGTCATATATATCGAGATTTTTTTTTTTAAATCTAGGAAAGCTGTATAAAGTATAAAGAACACACCATCATATGCATACAATCTGAGTGAAAAAGACTACTTTTTTTATGCAATCAGGACAGTGGGATCTGCATTTATCACAGCTAGAGTTGTTCCGATAATGCGTCCGATACTGCCCAAAATTCGGTATTGGCGAGTATGCCATTCTATGCACCGATCCAACCAATATTTATCAACCCAGAAAGAAAAATCAGCTTGTTTAACCGGAATTCAAATCTTCTTCACCGCTCCAAAACAGTAGCCTTCACTGTGCAGTTGCCCTGCATGTATCATGGCTGCCACTGGCATCTACTGTTTTAGAGCAGCGAAGAAAAACTGATTGCAGGTAGTTTGTCACGTGACTAAAGCAAACAACAACAGTGCGGCACTAGTGTAGAGTGTAACAGTAATGTCAGCCATTTGGCAATATTTCACAGTGGAAAATCAAGATAGACAGCGATATGTACAGTATGTAAGGCTTCCGTTTCCAGGGCAACAACAGCAATCTTATAAAACATTTGAAGACACATCATGCGAAAAAGCATGACGACTTCACCAAGGCAGAGGGGAAAAAAGCACGAATTGCAGCAGCAAACGTTGGTAGCCACATTTCAATGATGAGATAAATTCCACGAAGATAGTCAAGATGGAGATATGATATTTATCACACTGGTATCGGATCGATGCCGATACCGCATGTTCAGGTATTGGTATTGGGAAGGAAAAAATGGTATCGGAACATCTCTAATAACAGTCCCTGTAACATCCAACATAATTGAATTCACTATGTGAGGGCACCTACATTGAAAGGGCACATGTCTTTGCAAATTAGTATTGACTGAGTTAATCTTTGCATGCAGATTAATTAAAAATATACAGTGTTTTTGAGAATTAATACAGTATCACAAAACATAAAATTGCAATACTCAATATTTTCTTACACCCCTACTTTAAATAAGCTTTTTTTGGAAAACTACTGCTCTCTATATTTTCCTTATAGCTGACCATCTGCCTGCCTTTGAGTGGCTGAGAGCCAAGCTGGTGTCTTCTTGATGAATGAACTGCTTCTAAAATGCTCCAAAGTAACCGAATAACACAGTTCACCAATGCTCAAAGTGCACTAATGGACTGGAGAAATATCCCTTTCTCACACACTCTCTTAGACTTTCTGTTTGATTAATTTCAACAACAATTCAATTTCTGCCTTTCAAGTCTGAATTCCCTGCAAGTTTAAGAGATAAAATGGATCCTTTCATTCAGTTTCTTGTTGTTGGGAATGCAGAAATGTGCGTGTGTGTGTGTGTGTGTGTGTGTGTGTGTGTGTATGCGTGTGTGTGTGAAAAAATGAAGAGAAGGCCATTGGTGAGCTGGCAGATAAGTGAGTCACGCAACAAACCAGAACATCAAATGCATGAACACGCATGCACGGACGTCCCTGGATGCTACATGAAACACACGGAAGATACATTTTTAAGCAAACATTTAGCCTGGTTTTGGCCCTATGAATCATTTATGTTTCTGATTAGCCAAAGGGCCACTTGGAAACTGTGGTTTATAATAACTGCTGTGTTTAGAGTGTTTTTCTTGGTTCATCATTGGCTTAGACAAATGATACTTTCAATCCTCTATCTCCATTATTCCTGACCCATCTCATTCACCCGGGTACAATGTTAACTCAAACTAATGGCGTGTGGTTGCACAGATTGGATGGTCAATCACAGCTCTCTCAAAACGTCTCCTGAGCTCATGGCGGTGATAACAATCTCTGCTCAAATTCTAATAATATCTGTACGACAATAGTCTCCATCTCTCTTAGCTGTTGTCTAAACACATGCAGTAACAAAGAGTCAGTGAAGCAATCTCACAAAGACGCACAAAAAGCAAGGTTAAAAACTGTAAAAAATAAAATAAACACATTGTCAAATGCGGTGATGAAACCATGATTATAAAATTACTAGGGCTGTCAATTGATTAAGGTATTTAATTGCGATTAATCGCATGATTGTCCATAGTTAATCGCGATTAATCGAAAATTTATCACACATTTTTTATCTGTTGAAAATGTACCTTAAAGGGAGATTTGTCAAGTGTTTAACACTCTTATCAACATAGGAGTGGATAAATATGCTGCTTAATGCAAATGTATGTATATATTTATTATTGGAAATCAATTAACAACACAAAACAATGACAGATATTATCTAGAAACCCTCACAGGTACTGCATCTAGCATAAAAAATATGCTCAGATCATAACATGGCAAACTCAAGCCCAACAGGCAACAACAGCTGTCAGCGTGTCAGTGTGCTGACTTGACTATGACTTGACCCAAATTGCATGTGATTATCATAAAATGGGCATGTCTGTAAAGGGGAGACTCGTGGGTACCCATAGAACCCATTTTCATTCACAAATCTTGAGGTCAGAGGTCAAGGGACCCCTTTGAAAATGGCCATGCCAGTTTTTCCTCTCCAACATTTCGCATTGCATGCCAGTACTCAATATTGAGTGTTGCATGCCAGTTTGGAGCATTATTTAGCCTCCTTTGCGACAAGTATGACATGGTTGGTACCAGTGGACTCCTTAGGATTTCTAGTTTCATATGATGCCAGTACAACCGCTACAACCTAAAAATTGCAAGTTTTGTTGATTCATTAAAGAAATTAATGGTGTTAAAACTAATTGGTGTTAATGCATTATTATCGTGTTAACTTAACAGCCCTAAAAATTACGATACTGATTTATGTTGATGTAGCACTTTTAAGGAGCTGTGGTCAAGATCTGATCATTTGTATCTATCTCACTCTTATTCAGTCAATTCATTTGAATGAGCAGAACAGTGTCTAGTGACCCGGGCAGCAGGGCATAACAAGTTTCCTCCTTAAACCTTTTCTTGCCTGAATATTACTTGCAAGGCAATACTCAAATAGATTCCTAAGGTAGGTACAATCCCAAATGATTTGTTATAGTCCAGCAGGAATATGGTACTGTTACCATGGTAACAATGGTCAAGTTACTACAATCTTGACTGTAATGACAATGGTTCTTTCTCTCTCTTGTTAATGTTTCTATAATGTGGTCATTAAAATTGTATGCAGAGAAAAAAGTATGTTTTCTTTAGCGTATAATCACCTGAAAATAAGAATCATTGTGTTTTCGTTACCTAAGAATGAGCCGTTTATATCCACATACAGAGTCTGCCATGTTTCTGCAGTAGCCCAGGATGGCTTGGGCCAGAATTGATAACGTTACTCGCCGCCGTTCTCTCTCGCTTCACAACTCACTTCCCTTGTACACACACACTCTAAGCACTGGCTCTGCTTCAAATGACCTACGCTACTCTTACAACAACTGGCTCTAGAGAGGGCCATTCCCGCCACCGTAGCTGTCCTACACGCTTGACACACGGGAGAGGCTTCAGTTGGTTGCAATCTCAACCACACCGCTATACCATCAAATCCTACACACTGTTCATTAAGGACAAAATCTGATTTATCTGAAGAGTACTCCACGGATTTAGCATTTTCCTCCTATAACATCGTCCCACTCATGATGAACAGTTAAAAAAAAAGGTTCAAAATCGGAACCAGAGATATCATGATTTTTTTTCATACATTATTCAAAACCTGGCACCTACATAACCCAAAATGCAACTTGACAGCCCACAGTTCCGTCAGAGATTTTGGTGTGTTATGCTAGTAGTGGTTAATGTAGTCTCGAGGCTCAAGCAGAGATGAGCGGCGGGCTACGGCGGTCTAGTAAACTCACTTCTTTCTAACAGCCCCAGATTTTTGGGGGGTTTTCAAACTTGTAGTCTTCAGACCCAACAGACGCAGACTCAAATGACATCACCTGAGGCAGACTTCATGCAGCTCCCTCTGGAGCCACAAAAGGCTTCACAACTTTTTCACAACGCCTGTAAACAGAGGATGTGTAAAATCAGAGTTCCCCTTTAAGGACAATCTGAGTTAAACCTGTGCAGCTCATTGTTTCAAAAGAAATCTTAAAATAGCTACTAACAAAAACAAATCTTTAAGATGCTTTAATGCAACTCTGTACAGCACACATCTGAACTGTGCAGAAGTGCATTTGTGGATGTGTAGGGACAACCTGTTAAATTATTAATTGTAGACTGCTTTCAGATGAAATGTCAGAACTTTTTCACCGAGCCAGAGCCAGCGGGGTCTGATGGCCACTTGCCGTCCAATCCTGTGCTTTTATGCAAATTGCACAACAGAGCTGTAAATACCAGCCGACACACAAATAACCACCTGAACAAGCACTTGAGAACTGTACATTTTTGCTAAAGGTTTAAGATATTACCAGGACAAAAAAAGGTTTATGTCTCCACAGAGGAAAAGGTAGGAACGAGTACATTCTTAGAAAAGTACACAGCGTTTGTCTGATACTATCAGCATTTCAGTAACGTGTATGTCTTATTGTAATATCAGCACTTGGATTAGTGTATGGTATGGTATGGTACAGCTATATGCTGATGATCAAAATGTAGTTTTATTAAATAGTTGGCAGAATATTTGGGATATTTGTTGGATCAATGAAGAAAATTCCCATTTTGAAACGCTATAACATCTATAATTAATTTCTCAGAATTGTTTTGAATATAATTGTAAATAATTGTAACTGAATCCTCAAAATTTAGATAATCTTTGTACAGGTAATGTGTTAAAGGGTCTCAAACCCACCTGTGCCAAAACACTGATAAAATCGAATAAGTAATATATGATGATGAGATGGTATCTGAGGGATAATGTGTTTTTGATCCCGTCAGAACCCAAGCTGCATTTTGTACAAGTTTAAGGAGAATTCTTGGGATTAGTTTGCTCAAAGATGTGTGCGAGAACAACCGAGAGAACATGACAGACTTGATCAAATTTAGTAAAATGTTTGAACATGACTGATAACTGTGACATAACACTAACATTTAGGTATTTCAACAGCAAATATCTCACTGTAAAAGGATTTACAGAAGTTGGCAATGTGCTAATTCTGCTCCACTGATTTAAAGGTGCAGTGTGTAGGATTTGGCCGTATCTAGTGGTGTGGTTGCACATTGCAACCAACTGAGTACCCCTCTGCTCACTCCTCCCTTTCCAAGACTGCGGTAACGTGAGCCGCCGAGTGCAAAACCATGGTAACGCCGTTCGCCTCGCTCAGAGGCCATCATTACCATAATAACACTAGTTTAGGAGCAGAGGAAGTCAGACGGCGTCTGGCGGTACCACGGTTTTGCACTCTGCAGCTCACGTTACTGTAGTTTCACAAGCATGTTGGAGAACTACAGTGGCCTTTAGGTAACGTAAAAATGCAAAAGGCTCTCTCTAGAACCAGTGTTTGGTTTGTCCGTTTTGGGCTACAGTAGAAACATGGCGGAGCAACATGATGGACTCCATGAAGAGGATCTGCTCCCTATGTAGATATGAAGGACTCATTCTAAGCTAACGAAAACACAGCGCTTCTTAGTTTCAGGTGATGAATATTATATTCCATTTCTGCTAATAGATCCCCCGAAATGTTACACACTGTTCCTTTAATCCAAACATGTTACAACAGCAGCATTTTTTTTGTCCAAGTTTGCATGTGTTTACATTTTTGGCTCAGATGACAAAGCACAGCAAACAACTACAATGTTCTCTCTCCGAATTAACATTTCTCATTTCAACTCTCTTGTCATTTTTCACTGTAAGAAAAAACTTTAACTTTTGCTACTCGTTCATGTCGGTTACAGCATGCTCCCATTTGCTTTATACAGGCAATAATTATCTTTCCTTCATAACAAGATATTACTCGAAACAGTTAAGAAGAACTCAAATTTAATTTTTTTGATGGCAGTGAATAAGGGAGACATTTGTAATCTGTGATGATTACCAATGAATTCGGTCTAGATTGATTGTTTTTTCCTTATTCCATGCTGAGCACAATTGATTTGAGCTGTCCTCTGACAGATTAGAAGAGATGGTGAAGATGAAGAGAGAGGAGAATAAGTAGAGAAACATCCAAAAGAGGAAGGCAGACGGAGAGGGAAGATGCGAGAGATGAATGAAAAGTGGATGTGGAAGATAAAAGGCAAAAAAAAAACAGACAGTGAAGGTTTTTACAGGGTGAGGAAAGCAGGCGAGTGTTAAAGTAAAGGGTAAAATAGGTGAAAGGCTGAATGCTGAGTAACAAGACAGGAAGTCAGGAAGAAAGGATGAGAAACTCAACAACAAAATTGAATTGAGGCCCGATGGAGGAGAAGGGAGACAGATCTAATCTGATAATGAGGAAGAAGCAGGAGAAAGAAAGAAAAAAGAAAGAAAAAGAGAAGCACACTGATGGTGGTAAACAAAAAGTACTGTGAGATAAAAGACATGAGGAGGGAGAGAGAAATGGAGATCAGTGTGAGAGAGAGAAAGGTGGTATAAATGCCAGCTAAAGCCGATAACATCATTCTGATCTCTAGCGTCTCTGCCTCTCCAACCTTCTGTGCAAATGTATACGTTCACGTGTGTGTGTGTGTGTGTGTGTGCATGTAATATCCTGTTACATGCAGGGCAAAATGCTCCAGCAGAGTGTGTCGTAATCTGTGAATGAGATCTTTATTGAACAATGCCTTTCATTTCGCACAGCATTACTTCTCCTGGTGTGCATCCGTGTGTGTTTGAAGCATCCAACAATAAATAGCAGAGACAAACTGGCACTTCTTATGCTGCTCATGTAGCCTATATAAGCAAACAGGCAAACAGGCTTGGCACCAGCAGGCAGGTACTGAATAATGAAATTAACATGCATGTAATGAAACATGTATATGGTTTCAGGAGTAGCCTATATACATATATGGAAGCATGCACTCTAGGGATGCTGCACACGGTCACTGACAGAGCCAGGCAACACGTTTCCAATGGTGAAGACCGACTGGCAGCAAATAATTACGCAACACCGCCTCCGCCACTTGGGCAACCTCCGGGTCTGAATAGTGAAGCCAATGCTGTAGTGCCTTAAACTTGCATTCTTTCTAATAGCCAGCAGGGGGCGACTCCTCTGGTTGCAAAAAGAAGTCTGATTGTATAGAAGTCAATGAGAAAATGAGTCTACTTCTCACTTGATTTATTACCTCAGTAAACATTGTAAACATGAGTTTATGGTCTCAATTGCTAGTTTCAAGTCTTCCTCAATACAGCATGATGTTCATTTATGATGTTCAACTTAAAAGGTGTTATAAAATGTCAATATTGTGTTTAGAGGTTGTTTCCGCTGTCACCAAGAAGCCCCAAAATTTTGACTGTAGATCATTCCCATTTTATCCAGTAACAGTTTAAAAGGATAGGTTAATTCCAGTTTAGGCTTCTACAACTCAGTTTTTTTCCCCCATTCCTATTGGTAATTATATTGTTGTATTTACAGTTAATTGCTAAAGATAAATAGATATTTGGAAGGGACGCAAAAAGAAACTGTAAAATGTATCAAACGTCCTGTTTCAACCAAACACCGTCCTGTTGTGCATTGAGGAATTATTACCAGCATTTCTGGTGGGCTCAACTTTGGTGTTACCTAAAGGGATTGAAACCTGATTATCTGAATGCAATGTCACTGTGTTCCCAGAATTCAGCAATTTCCGTGAGCACAGTGTTATCGTGACCAACAGAAATGATGGCCACAACTACAAAAATAATACTCAAGCTGTCATAAACTAGGAATATCCTTTAAAGCTGTCTGCTGCCGTAGGGTACAAATGCTCCTAAATCATCACCATCCTCACTCAAGTTATTATCAAAAGTGATTTGGGGTTCAATCCCAACACCACCTCCCCCACCTTCCCTCCCATACCGCCAACTTCATTTAATCAAATGCAACGATTTGTCAAAGATATTAACAGAAGGTCATTTTTTCTCTCCGTCGGCGTTACAGTATCAATCCTTTCTTCTCGGTATTAGCGTGCCCGTCACGTGTGACAGCCACAGTGTGCGTGGGAGGATGACTGACTCCGTATGTGACTGTGACATCAAACTGTGAGCAGAAACGAGGGTTCTCTTTTATCAATGAATGCTTAAGCATAAATGCAAACACACAGATCGCTGTGAATCCTAATACACAGCGGCTGCCTATTACAGACTAATGGCCAGTCTATCAGCCCATGTGTATGACAGCAGTGAATAAGCAACGGCCATCTAGTTATCGATTGACAGACGGAGGGCCTGAACCTCAGAGCAGAATGCATCAGAATCTCCATCACAGACCTGCTGCAACTGTAATAGACATTTCCAGCAACATCCAAGCTGTGATGTAATGAAAAAAAGTCACAGCATTAAACTAATATGTGGTGAGATGGATGAGTGTTGCTCCGTGGTTTAGCTGGTGGGAGTAATAGCTGGTGTGGGGGCACTCATTGGGTCTGATTCCCGCAAGGCTTCCATAAATAGTCAATGTGCATCGATTGCAAATGGCTTCAGATGAAAACCCCGGCTAAATGACCGTGGTGACCGTGTATTATATTAGTGAAATGACAAACAGCAAAACAGATATCAAGAAGCATGAAAGCATTTCTGATTGATTGTTTCAGCCTTACAAGAGGTGGTGTGTTTGTGTGCCTTGCGCGTGTGTTTGTATGTTTGCGTGTCGATTCATCTATTGAATGACAGGGTTGTTATTGGCCGAGTGTATATTTAACATTCAGTGTGTATCTACTCGATGCAAAGCCATGCAGTCTGTTTCGTCGATCCCACTAAGACCCTCATTAAAGTCATTAATTGGCTGGAGCCGACACACACCTGGGTCCCTTGGTCTATCTCAGGAGCCTGAGGGATGACAACATAATGTGTACACTGTGGACGGAGCTCACATGTGTTTATCTGCTTTAAAATATTTGAAGAAAACCATTCCTAAACAAAAAGGCGAAGGCATTAAAGAAGTAGTCGCTATGTTGGGAAGAGTGCTTTCTTGCCGAGAGTTAGATGTAAAGATTGATGCCACTCTCATATCTGTCCACTAAATATATGAAGCTGCAACCAGCAGTTGGTTAGCTTAGCTTAGCATACAGACTGTAAACAAGGGGAAACAGCTAGCCTGGCTCCGTTCAAAGGCAACAATGTCTTCCCACCAGCGTCTCTAAAGCTCACTAATGAGCGAAAAGTTGTGGTTTTACAGAGCATAAACTAGGCCTATTTCTTGGCCAGCCGCAGTGACTTCTTGTCTTGAAATAGTCCTGCACATAACCCTTTGTAAAGCCACAAATTGTTGCTCTGACACTATTAACTATACTTTCTAGCACAACAACTTTTTGTACAGAGTAAACCAGGGGTTCTCAAACTTTTTGGGACCCCTCACAGGGGTGAACACACCAAGCACACCGATTAAGCATAATGCTTACGACCATTTGTACTCTTAGATGCCATTACATACATACTATTTGTATTCTAAAACTTTTCAACCTAAATACTTTAGACCTGTTTCATAGGAAACAGAAACACATTTCAATTTGAACCATGTTAAGATAACATGAGATATTCCTTTATTAGTCCCACAGCGGGGAAATAAGCAATGTTAATGAATGCTATTTCCACTTACTTTAAACAGAGGGTGATTTTATACAAAATGCATTTGGACTCAACTTGACAGCATATATAGCCCACATTTCAAGTAATTGATCTTCAAAAGCTTTCAGAAAATTAACAGTAGCAAGTAGTTCCACACTTAACTCACAGACATGAGAGTATTGATCCTCAAAGTCTCAGCAAAGCTATGGCTACTAAAGCTACCAAAATGTTGAACACCTGCCTGTGAGTTAGTTTGTGTCATACAGGTATATCTGTGCAAGTATTTTACCTGAACTTCCCGTGCATGGTAGGCTATGATGAGTCCCAGCAGGATGACTGTGGACAGGCTGATCAGACACTTCAGGGCCAGAGAATACATGGAGCTCTGTAGAGAGAAAATAGACACATCCTTAGGAACATGCAGCACAAGCATAAAACAAAATTCAGGTGGATTATGCCATGATGGTTGTTTTAATATTCAGAGTAAAATGACAACAAAAATATCTATCGCACACTCATGATAGTCCACATTCTGTCACTAGTCTGCTTCAACTTGGAGAGAGTCCCAGATGTCACACCGTGTCCTTTGTCACTCCTCTGCTAAAAAGGTTTGTGTACCACAGCGGTACTGCCTCAGCATAGACAATAAGAACCAACATTTACAAAGCAGGACTTTCAAAGGCTGAGCAGAAGTAGAATGAAAGTATTCCACCCGTCAATATCCCTGCAGCCGAGCTTTAAATCCTCTACTTGTCTGGTTTCATAGGGCTTATAATCAATGCACTGGGGAACTTCCGATCAATACAACTCATAGCACTTCAGTGGCTTCTTTAACCCCCTCACCTCACACACTCAGAGCACAGCAGAGAGTTATCATACGCATGTGTACACACATATAGGCCAAACACATCCACACAAGAGCACGAGAAACACACAACTGCACACACTTATCTACGTTAAGAAACACACATCCTATAGCAAAAGGAAAATGTATATTATATTGTTTTTGTAAGGTGTTGTCTAGTGAGTTTATATGTTCATTTCAGAATATATTTTCATCGGTAAGAGCATGTTTGGTCGTGTGTGAACCAAATGTTCATGTGGGAATGAATGAATGAATGATTTCAGGTGCCATAACATCATCAGAAAGGAAATGAAGCCTGAGCACCAGGTGCCATGACTTCTACAAGATGTTAAAGCTGCAGTGGGTACAATTGGAGCAAATATGATTTTAGAAAGTTATTTTTATTAAATGGTCACTATATCCTGACAGTAGTGCATGAGACATGTAATCTGAAAAATAATCATGTGTCCTCCGGTGCTCCTGAAGGCATCTGCAAGATTTCACGGACCGGAGGAAAACAATCAATCAGAGCTAAGCTGGAGCCTGCCGTCTCTGAGCAGCTGTCAATCACTCACAAACTCTGATCAAACGGTCAAACTAGGCAACGCTGATCAAATATGAATCAATATTCTGTTACTGTAATGCCTATTTCTCGCCTCAAATGTTTTCAGAAACATCTTGTAGTGTACTGTTTAGCTGTAAAATGAGAAAGTTTGTGACCCGGTAGCCATGTTGAGATCAGTTGGAGCAAACTTTCTTATTTTACAGCTGTGGTTGATAGGCACTCAAGATACCCAAATGTACATTATGTGTTTTTCATGATATGTTCCCTCTAAGTACAGAGAGTAGGGCCGCTAGCATGGCTGTCAACTCAATCTTGGTTGTCATTATCATTTATTCTATTTTATCATGATGATAGCCTTCCAAAAAGTCAAGTAAAGTCAATTTGAATAACACACCCTTTATCCTATAGATCCTTGATCTGCATAATGAAAAACTCCAAAATAAAAAATTTGACAAGCTAAGTCATTTTCTCAGACAGCAGGTCACTGTAGTTTTTAGCTAACGTTACTCAAACAGGACGAGTAGGTCATTTGTTGGGGACTATTTTCAGCAGCGTATTAATATGCCTTTAGTGCTCTGGTGAGCATTTACAGCAAGACGGTGTATGAAAGAACACAGTGCAACAGCGTGGGGCTCATTGATGTGTTAGTTAATAGTTATTGGATAACAATGGAGCTCTGTGGCACAGAGGAATAGGATAAATCCGGCTTTGGCTGCACAGGCAATACTTGTTAGTTTCATGGCTGGTGTGTGAGTTAACAGGGATTGGACCCAAATGCAGACAGTAGAGGAGGCAGAAGGATGAATTCAGTAGCTTATTGGAGAAACAAGAGTATGGATGGGCTTACAGGCATCAAGAGTTTAAGTGAGGCGGTAGATTCGGCAAACAGGTAGCAGGAAACTGCATTGCAATAATTACAAACTGACAGGAACAAAGGAACTGGGCTGGTATTTGGATCTAATCAGAAGGAAGCAGGTGAGGGGGCGGACAGGGAAGGCCAGGCCAGAGCAGATGAGGGAAGTAGAAGCAGGTGTGTAGGTGGGTGTGGCAGTCAGGTGATGGGGAGAGAAGGGAAAGTCCGAGGACATCTGGTGTACGGAAGGAATATGGCAATGGAGGGAAATGGAGAATGTGGCTGAAGAGGAGGGACAGAGGAACAAGCTGAGATGGTTGATATGATCAATTCATTGCTGGTTTTGGTCTTTTCATGGGATTTGTTGACAATAAGAAAAAAAAAGTAGGAAAAATAATTAATAAAAAAACTACATACAGTACACCTCCGAATAACCTACATTGTTTTATCTTTGTCTACTGTATGTGTCTATTTCTCATCATAAAAAAGGATGAATTAGTCAGTTTGGCTTTTACCAGAAATTGGATTTTGTCGTAGTTCACCAGGTTTCAGATGTCATTTCCTAATTTCTAATTGAGTATTTTAGTGTCAATATTCTGTTTCAAAAGCTTTTTCTAATTTCAAATGTGTTATTCTGCACACAGATGCAAAATGTCAGGTCAAACAAAACAGTTGGAGTTACTAATTGTCAAGCTTTAGAAATAAAACTAGCTGCATTCTTTGGTTTCTAAAAGCCACACTCGCTTAATTGATTAATTTCTACATCAGATCAAGGACTGTTTTGAACTGCAGAATATATTACGCAAAAAACCCAAAGTGCATTCATTCTCGAGATCACCAAGGTCACGTGACAAACACAACAACCGGCTGTCCTCGTCAAGAGAAAAGCGAAGCGACCTTAAACCTTTAGCATCTCAAATCAGATATTTGTGCTGTTAAGCATTCATCGCCAAACACTCTCTTAATCTGAGTGTACTCTGAGACACATTACTCAGCCTTTCCTTTATGACATTATTAAGCAGAATCTACATTGCATTTGGGGTTCATGAATATATATTGCAAGTCAGCCTCCTGGAAAATAGAGTGTGTTAGTGTGTTACTGTGTCTATTTAGGGACTCTGTAGATGCTTCATGGTCTTAATGGTATTAATTCAACATCACACAAACACTCAGAAACACACACACACACACACACACACACACAGTCTAGTTTGATAATCCTCACTAACACCCTCCATTGAGTATTCCTTTTTCCCATAACTATTAAAATCTGAGGATTGAAAATTGGAGCGCTGCTGCTGGCCACCAGCCCGCTGTGACCCGCGAGAGACTTTGGCCAATCACAGGTCATTTCAGAGAGAGCGTTCCTATTGGCTGTGCTCCGGCTGGTGGGCGGTGCTTGGTATTCCCTGAACTGATCTCAACATGGCTGCTGGGTCACAAACTTTCTCATTTTACAGCTTAACAGTACTGCTGCTCAGAGACGGCAGGCTCCAGCTCGGCTCCGATTGGTTGTTTTCCTCTGGTCTGTGAAATCTTGCAGATGCCATCAGGAGCACTGGAGGACACCGGAGGACACAGAGGCACATGATTCTTTTTCAGATTACCTGTCTCATGCACTACTGTCAGGATATGGTGACCCAATTTATAAAAATACGTTTTCGATCATATTTGCCTCATTTCTGCCCACCGCAGCTTTAACACAATTCATATTGTTTTCACAGAAAATATGCAGTTAATTAACACGCTTATAAAATACTTACATTTTCTTTACATACAAGCTTACTCAATACCAAAATTATGGATCTTCCTTGTCTCATTAACTAATGCTTAGAAATGAAAACCTAATTTTCAAAACCTTAAATATAGAATAGAGCCGCTACTTCTGCAACAACAGCAGCAGCTGAAATGCTATACTGAAACAGCTGGTAGGCATTTTTGAATGAACAGATCATTGAAAAATTGATAAATATCTAATTTACTGTTAGTTGTGTAAAATAGACTGCCAGCGGTGGATAAGGCAAGGCAAGCGTCTCTATCAAAGGTGCACAGCAATAGATGACATAAGGTGTGATGAAGATGACGAATAGAACAGGACTGTGCCTTCTGCACCTTATTACTGTATTTGTGTATTTTATTTTCACACATTTGGAACCAAAGGCCATGTATGTTGGATTTTTTGTTGATCACTGGATTTCATGTTGCTAATACAGCTTTTACTGTAGTAATACTGTCACTTTTTATTGTTTTCTACTTTGCATTCTATTAAGTAAAGACAACTCATTCACTTTTAGATGGTATGTTGCCAGAAATGCAAACATTCAGCACTCAACCAAACATGTAGAGTGGTTTACAGCAAAAGGAAACTGAATTATAAACACAATGGATTCATATGGATGTCTACTGTATGCAGGTAGAACTGAAAACATGAAAAGTAATGCAGTTTTTGTAATGCCATCAACTGTGAGCTATTTGAAAGTCATTGTGCCATGATTGACTAGATGTTCCTCTTGGATAGAAAACGTGTGCTTGTGTTTTGAAAGAATGATTTGATATTGAGTCAGGTTTGCCGTGTTTTGATAGAGTTAGTGTATGTAGAGAAAGTTTTTTTACATTTTGAAATGTAGAGTTGGTATTTAATGAACAAAATATTGTTTTGAACAGAAAATTAACTATTTGTCTAATTGTGTGATGTATGAAATGAAAGTATAGGGAAATGCTTGTTAGCAATTGTAAAAAAAACTGGAAACAATACAAATACTTATAAATGCTTCAAATTCAGTTTCTAGTTACGTACAGTATTTCTGCCCATACACTGCACAACACTGGGAAAATACCATCCAGCTTTGGCTCTGCACTGATTTCTCTATCTAAGCTCTAGCTGTCTTTTGGTCTTTATTTGCTCGCACTCCTTCCCTGTCTTGGTCCGTCTCTCCGCTGCTAACATCTCATTTGTACTCACTGAAGCGAACTAGGTGCAAAGGAAGCCAACATTGTTGTGCTAATGAGTAAAATGCAGACTTGTATGCACACACAGTCACACTGATGAGCTGAAATGTGATTTGCTTGGGGTTAACTTCCCCCCTCTCTCTTTCTCTCTTTCTCTGGTTTACCTCCAGCTGTCTGTTTTCTCAGTTCTGCCCATCACCTTGTCAGGAGCATTTTGTTTCCGCCTGTTTCCATTTACACTTACTCTGCCTATATAGTGAATGATTCGACTGTGACGGAGCCGTATGTGCATACATGCTTGCCTTCTGTTCATTTCATTTTTTTTATATAGCATGACCACTGAGAATTCTTGATGTTAATTGGCTGGCAAGGGTCCATTAGTTTCTAGTAACTAGACATAAACTCTAGATAAAGGCAGCAACAATGAGGCTTAAGGTTTGCTCATACTTCAACAGGGACGTGGACAGCTGCAGACCTGCATATGAACAGCAGATGCACACACGCTTCTATGCACACAACAATCTGTGACACTAGAAAAGAGGACGGCGACCTCACGACAGCAAGAAGAGGAACAACTTACATAAAAATTGACATCATTCAGACCTTCACAGCGAGGAGGATGCAACAAGCAAGAATTTTGTTTTTTAGTTAAAAAGCTTTGAAATTGTTATGTTTGTGTAAAGTGCTACATTTCGGGAAGTTCAAAAATACACCTACCAACACCTCTAATAGGGCTTTTCCATTAGCACTTTTGGCCACGCCAAGTCAAACCATGGCGCACTGATTTGTGTTTCCATTACCAGTTTTAGTCCTCTAATTTGTGCCGAGCCGAGCCATGCTGAGCTGCGCCGTGCCCGAAATGGACCTCCTCTAGATTCCGCCCGACGTCCGGATGGGCGTCGTCATCATTCAGGGATGATTAAGCGTTACCACTCAGTGACAATTCAGCGGCATGTTTAAAAAGCCTCCACTAACATGGCTAGACATAACAGAAACTTCATCAGTCTCAACTGCGTCTCAAAAAAGAAAAGAGAATGGCAAGCTCTTGGTCTGTGAATGAAACACAAACCCTGCTTGCTGTTTGGAGCAAGAAGACCGTGCAGGATGACTTGGCTGGCTCAACAAGGAATGAGAAGGTCTTCCGAGACATTGCAGGCAAGCGGGAGGGGACGGGCATTTGGCGCACATTTGTGCAGTGCCGAGAGAAAATGAAAAAACTACAACAACAGTACAAAACACCCAAAAAGGTACAATAACACCAGCAGGGCAGATGGAAAGACATTTCGTTGGTTCAACAGAATGGACGCGGTGCTAGGAGAGAAGCCCTCAACAAACGAAGGTAGAAGGATACACTGCTATAGCTCACTGATTAACGACAAGTTGTGGTTTCACGGGGGCGAGCAGAGGACCTTCCCGGAATCTTGTCGTCACAGGGAGGTTGCCAGGCAACCAGCAGTGTACAGGTACAAACACACAGGTGTACATAATCAAATCAATGAAGGCTGAATTGTATTGTGCATGCTGGTTCACTGTCACGCAGTCACAGTTTACATGGACAAAGGCCTAATTGATGTTATTAATAACACCTGTGCTTTTCCCACTATGACAAGTCTAAATGTCTGGTGTGAAAAAGGCTTCGTGCTGGGAAGACGGACAAACTGTTGTTCATCAAGAAACAGCATAACAAGATGCAACTCCTTTTAAAACCACAAAAAATAGCTGCATAGTAATAATAATAACCACGCAAATGTAATATTAAATCAGTTTGTTGTCGTGACTCAGGACATCCAAATTAACAAACAACAGGAGGAGGAAAAGAGAAGACTTGAATTAATGTTAGCTTGAAGTTGGTGGCCTCCTGTATACAACCATATAACTTTGCATGCGTGTACATGTGTTATATGTGTGTGTGTAAGAATGTGTTTTTCCCTCCTTCTTTTTGTCCAGCTGTGCATAAGTGTGTGAATAGTGTGTATTGATCAATGGCTTGCTGGACAGCATGCAGAGATAATGAGCTTTTTGAGCTTCTTTAGTTCAATCAGCAGTCACTCTCTCTCACACACACACACACACCTACAGTGGACACCGCTTATAGTGATCACGGTTACAACTGCATTTATGGATCATAAAGCTAGAGATAGAATCATACAAATGCTGTTTAAATAATTCGCTTATAGAAATAAAGTAGTCCGCTTACAGTGCTAATTTTTACATGACAACATACTTTACTTTATTCTGACGCAAAGAGTAGAGAAGCAAAGAGACGAAACTCCGGTGTTTTCGTTGCCGCCATTTTGGACTGAAAACCCTTATTATATTTAAAAGATTTTAATGTTCAACACAGGCCATTTCGGTAGAATATGACAACAGAATAGAAATAATTTTGTTTTACTTTTGTAAAGCACTTTTTACTGGAGTCCGGTAGTCACTTTCAGTCCAAAACGGCGGAAGCGTAGCTTTGCTGCTGGGTGCTGATGTTGCTATTTGACGAACAATTGACTTTCAATTCTTGCCTGACGCTGGTGCTGCGTGCATATTGAAATCATGACAGGAAAAAGGAAGTTATTTCCTCTCAATGGAAAACGTAGTCTCCTCAAATTATGACAAACAAAAAAGAGCCTGCAGCAGAGAAACTTCATGGCAGTGATGGAGACATAAAACGAATGTGCACGGGCAAAGCACCTGTGGTTGAAGCTGCCCTTGAAACAGCTGAAGCCGTGTTTGAAGCAGCTGTACTGTATTTTGAAACAAATTAAAATTCAGTGAATAGCGAAGCTGTCCAATTCATTACTTTATATTCATGTAATATATATCCAAATGTCAATTAGATGGTAATCTGCATGAGAATTAAAGAAAAACAAAAGAATCTGGTTATAATAATCATCAGTTTATAGTGATAAATTTGACCTGGACAGACGTGATCACTGTAAAAGGTTCCCATTTACACACACACACACACTAAACCAGGAAGTATCTAGATGAGGGTTTTCCCCAATTGTCCCCACCTCACCTTTATTGACACAGATGGGAGAGCAAATACACGTTGCTTACCAACCCATTATTCATGTAGTGATGAGTCGCTCGCCACATGTGCTGGTAATGCCTACGAAGGAGTGTGTGTAGGAGTGTGTGTAGGTGTGTGTGTAGGTGTGTGTGAGCGTGTTGTAATGAGTTAGCCTTGGGGGTCTCTCCCTGTCAGAGTGATGCCGTCTTGCAATCAGTCTCCAGGGAAACAGGCAGTAGACAGAGGAGCCATGTCACCTTACCAGGATAAACACACACACACACACACCACACACACACACACACACACACACACACACAACTGCACGCAACTGCACATTGACACACTCAATTAAATCCAGACAAAGGGAGATGTGAATGCACACACACACACACACACACTAGCAGGTGCATCCATGAGAACTAATATGACAGAGCTGAGTACATAAACTCTATAGGTGTGTATACACAGAGGAGACAACGTATAAGGACGTGAATGTTTACGTTGCTGATGGATGATGCAAGTTGTAAGACGCCCGTGTCTACCGACACACTCACACATATGGAGAGAAGTAGCCTAGGCTTGTTAAACTGAAAGAAATGAGCATATTTGTACCTGTTAGTAGCAAGACCTGTGGGATCTACCGTCCCTTAGAAGCCTGTGATCTAAAGATGAAGGGAGTGGAGTGGAGGAAAAGAGAGGAGGAGGAGGAGGAGGAAGAGAGCGGCGCAGAAGTGCTGAGATGGCTGATAGCTCCTTTAGAGAATATGGTGGCAGTTGGTGAGTTTAATTCCCTGATGATCTTCATGTACTGTCTGAAAAGCGGCATGCAGCCACTGTCAGTGAAAGGTCTGGAGAAAGGTCTCCCACTAAATGTCTGAGAGAAATGTCATAGATAGGGGGGCGAGGGTGGGGAGGGAGAGACCGAGGAAGCGCAGGGGGAATGTGGGAGATGTTGTAAGCGTGTTGAGATGGCAATGACCCCCCTTGGGGAAATGGAGACGTATTTAATACTCACCAGGGGAGGAACATAAACACTCCCCGTAAGTGAGAAGAAGGAAGGAAGGAAAGGGAGAATGGAAGCGAGCGCTGCTGCTAATCTGTGAAATCGTCGATGCTCGCGGTGAGAATTAAGTGGGCACACATGAGTCTCACGCACACAACGCCCGTCCTGTACGTGGAGGTGTCAAGTGTGTGTATTGACAGTGTGACAGGGGAAGCTGACAGCAGCTGTGCGTTCCCTCAGAATAGCCATATTACATTGCAGGCCTGAAATGTGGCGTGGAGTTGGGGCCCCCGCAGAGCCACAGGGGCCTTTGTGAAATGATCTATTGATCTGACAGGTCCCAGATGTCCTCAGTTATTCTCAGATATACACATGTCACACAGGGATTCCCTCCCCTTTAACCTGGTCCTAATAAAATCAATAATAGAAGCTCATAAAAGTGTTTTTAAGAGGAAGTGTCTTCACACCGCTTTGAACATTTGAAGTGTCAAGGTCCTGGGTCGCTGGCAGACTGGTGACACTGAGGCCAGAAAATACAGTGTGACACTCTGAAGATGTACAGTTTAGAGACTCTCAAAACATGCCTCTAGATAAGTTATGGTCTTGGATGCTTTTTGCAGGAAAACTCACAATTCTGCCTGCAGAGCAAAATTAACTTATTTCACATTCATGAATTATTTCATCATCCAATATTCTCTCTGCATAATCCATCGTGGCTCAACAACTGTGATTAGACTTTTACAGTACAGGAATTTACTGCCACTGCCTGGAGCGCTGAATATCATGGGTGGATGAAGTATTCAGATGCTTTAGTTGAGTAGAAATTACCACAAAATTACTCCTCTGAGAATTGATTAGTTGTTTAATAGACAGATCTGTAAAATCTGCTTTTCTCCACAATGAATCGCACCACTTTAAAGCTTCTGTTTACCAGAGATGTGCTCATATGTTTCTTGGAAATAAGTCATTCAGCATGAAAAAGCATAAATCTACATCTATCTACTATATGAAATCTGAGTTGACTGTGACCATAACGACCGATTAGTCGACTAATATATAGTTTATACTGATGCATCAATGTGTACGTTTTGTTGTGACTGAGAAGGAGCTAATTTTAACTACTTTATATCCCATTAGGTTTATAATCTATAAGTCTTAGGGCTGGGCGATATAGCCTTCTATCACAATAAAGGTAATCTCATAGCTTGATAACGATATATATCACGATATAGCATGTTGTCTGGTAATTCAATAAATAAATAGTCTATATGAAATAACCACATGGTGAAGCCAGGAAGATTAGCAGTTGCCAAAGTGCGTTTAAAATCTTAAATGTGAAAAGTAACTTGTAACTATAGCAGCCCCCCAAAAGTTCAATATTAACATGTGAAATGTAGTGAAGTAGAAGTCTAAAGTATCATGAATCCTCAAAAGTGAAAGTACTTAAATCTGCAGTAGGCAGAATGTTTTTGGCATCATTGTGCAAAAATTCCATAATAACCTTTCAGCATATTGTAATTCAAGTGGTCTGAGAGAAAACTAGACTTCTGCACCTCTCTGTGGCTGTTTTCAGGTTTTAAAAAATCGAACCTGTGACGGGAGACTTTGGCCAATCACAGGTCATTTCAGAGAGAGAGAGCGTTCCTATTGGCTGATTATTCAGCACAGGCAGCTGTCAATCACTCGCAAACTCCGATCAAACGGTCAAACTACGCAGCGCTGATAAAATATGAATTAATATTCTGTTATTTTAATGCCTATTTCTCGCCTCAAATATTTTCATAAACATTGGCCAATCACAGGCCATTACAGAGAGAGTGTTCCTATTGAGCAGTGGTGGGCGGTGTTTGGTATTTCCTCAACTGATCTCCACATGGCTGCTGGGTCACAAACTTTCTAATTTTACAGCTAAACAGTACACTACAACATGTTTCTGAAAACATTTGAGGAGAGAAATAGGCATTACAGTAACAGAATATTGATTCATATTTGATCAGTGCTGCCTAGTTTGACTGTTTTATCTGAGTTCACGAGTGATTGACAGCTGCTCAGAGACGGCAGGCTCCAGCTCGGCTCTGATTGGTTGTTTTCCTCCGGTCTGTGAAATCTTGCAGATGCCATTAGGAGCACCGGAGGACACAGAGGCATATGATTTTTTTCAGATTATCTGTCTCATGCACTACTGTCAGGATATAGTGACCGTTTTATAAAGATAACTTTCTTTTAAATCATATTTGCTCCAATCCAACCCACTGCAGCTTTAAGTAAATGTACTTAGATACTTTCCAGCACTGCTGAATATACAGATATAAGAGCAGCTTTTATCTGCCTGATCTCAAATGTGGCCTTGATCATGGACTTGGAGTTAGACATAGTAATAACTGCAGATTGAGGCGGTAATACAATGAATGGCACATCTCAGCTACAGTATGTGCTGCTGACAGGGTTGGAAATCTGTCTCTACACATGAATATACACATGCTTACTCACTATACCCACAGTCACGAACACCATGTCCTACACTGTTAACCTCTCTCCCTTTATCCTTCCTAACAGGCACACAAACACTCAAACACACACACCACCATCCAACCCACCCGGTTTAGTTCCATTCGTATTCTTCATCTCTATTTTTGGGACTATGATAGAGCAGCTGGTTTGGTAGAAACAGACACACACACACAGACACACATGCACACACATGTACAGTGACATTTAGTTTACTGCGATTGTATATGTATATACATATATATGTGTACATGTGTATTTTCAATAATGAAAAATGACACCTCATTTAAGCTCTCACACTACCTCTCATCATGCACACAATATAGCACCTCTGAAAGGCAGCATCCATTTCCAATGTGCGAGTTAGTACGGTGGACACTGCATGTGTGGGTGAGTGATTATCAATAATCAATAGAAGAAATCATTCAAGGCCTCCCCACTAGACTGGTTTAAAGCACTGCATGAACCTCTCCGCGTCTCTCTCTCTGCCGTCCTCCCATCCGTCTCCTTTTCCGTTCTCTCTTTCATCCTCACAATCTTGATATCCATTTTTCACAACAACCAGCGGGCTTCTTTCCACCTCAATTATCTAAGTGAGGGCTTGAACTGTCTGATGGAACTCCAGTATCTGTTGGAGTCAAACCAAAATCTGCAAACCATAAAAAAGAAAGAAATATATAACTTGGCACTCGGCATGTAAAAAATGGATTTTGATCAGGTTTTGCTGGAGCGTCCTTAACTCTCAACCCTGACAGGAATTATGAGGTGAGAAGATATTTATATACTATTCTTCCTCAACTCTGTTCTATACTAGATACCTTAAAGGACCCGTTTGTAACAATTAGAGAGATCTATTGGCAGAAATTGATATAATATTAATAAGTAAATTTTTTGAGTGTATAATGACCTGAAACTAAGAATCACTCTGTTTACGTTACCTTAGAATGAGCCGTTTATATCTACATAGGGAGCGGGTCCTCTTCACGGCGTATGCCACGTTTCAACAGTAGCCCAGAACGGACAAACCAAACTCTGTTAGCTTTTCCTGCTTGGGCCGGAGTCGATAACGTTACTCACTCCCGTCGCCGCCGCTCTCTCTCTCTTGCTTCACCACTCAGTTCCAACATACACACACACTCTTAAGCACGGGCTCTGCTCCAAATGGCTCTAGAGAGGTGCCAATCATGTTTTTGCGTCGGCCACCGTAGCTCTCCAACACGCTTGGCACAAGGGAGAGCCTTCAGTTGATTGCAATCTCCTCACCTCATCACTAGATACCGCCAGACCCTACACCCAGGACCTTTAAAGATGGTAAATGCAAGATTATTGCCTCTGCACGGCTCTCAACTTGGCGACGGCTGAGCTGGCGGCTGACAGCACTAACAGTGAAAACGCTTCCGCAGCGGCGCCGTCGGTCGGGAAGACGTTATCAGCTGTAACCGCCTTATGAGAGCAGTGCAGAGTGGTGGCAGTGAGCTAGCCAGTGGGGCACACTCACATGCACTAAAAGGCTTGCCTGGCGATGTCAACAAAGCGTGGAGAAGCTTGGATTACAACAGAGGGAGAGCGACTTCATTCTCTGCTCAGGTAGACATTCCTCCTCTATATCTTTACATAGCAAATAGTTGTTTCTGCTATATCTCTCTCTGGATATCTAACAGAGCGACTTTAATGAACACAAATTAACCAATATAGAGTGACAGCACTGGCAAACACAGTGGCCGCCCTGCTCGGGTTCACAGCTGTCCATCAATTCCTATTGACGGACGATGTTGCCTGACTCATATGAGGACTGTATTGGTTGTAGCTTAAGAACCTAAATCAGGCTTTTCATTATCGCCTTTCCTTTTTTCCTCTTCTTCTACAGCCTTTCATTTCTCGCCCAGCCGCTTCTCTCTTCCGATCACACTCCCCCAGTTTGACGCCCACTGGAAGAGCAGTGGAGCAGAGGGAGAGAGAAAGTGAGGGGGGAAAGAAAGAAAGCAGGATAAAAAGAGACAGGCGTGGAGTTGAAAATGAAAAGATAGCATAAAAAGTGTCCGCCGTCTCCTTCAGGGAGGAGAATAGGTCGACAGAAAGGAAGAAAAGAGACGAGGAGGGCTTGAGAGGGAGAAACTCCGACCATGAATTTTCATTAATAAAAAGACATAGCCTCTAAAACTGTGGTTTTCAAAAAGTAATGAGTGGGAGACGAGAGGCGAGGAGTGAAAGAAGCAAAGACACAGCCAGCAAAACGGAACAGGATGATTTTTCTAGCAATGACAGTAACAGAGAGAGAGAGACCAGGTATCAACAAACAGAAATAGACGGAGATAGAGATGATGGACACACCCAGCTGGCCTATTCTAATAGGCTACCTGTAAAGCTGTGCTCTCACATGAGCCGACACCCTCCTGCACATGACCAGTGATCCATGTATGACAAGCTGCCTAAGTGGAAGTAATGTTTCCACCTTATTAGCTAAAGAAAAACCAAACCTCTGTGACATGTCGACTGAAAGACGGGATGGAACGAGGACAGAGGTATCTCTGCATCAGGAAGGTTCAGGGCTCTCTGGGACAACGTGGCGCACACACACACACACACACACACACACACACACACACACACACACACACACACACACACTACCAAAATAAACAGACAATAGCAGCCAGGGGCAGATTCAGCTTATTACACTCCCCATTACACAGACAAATGAGATCCTGGCTTCCTGCTGATAATCTGCCCCCCCCTCCATGTCCTTTGCATTGTTGTATTACATCACCCAGAAGCAGCCACTGTCAAACCTGGTCATAACAGTACACAAGCCAACAACATGGGCATGGTGCTGGTCAGACTTAGTGGGAATGAGGTGATTAAGTGGTGAATGCTGATTCTAATTATCTGGCCAATAACCCGTCCAAAACAGCCAAAGTTTGGGCGTCCTGGGTTGAAGACGTGCACCATTTAACATCCCCGGTTCGAATATGGCGTGTGACCTCTGTTTCATTTAATTTCCATGTCACTTTTAGTGGCTAGAATTAATATAAAGGCAACAATTACCCAAAATGAGCCAAATTGAACCATGGAGAGTCCAACTACAACCATAAAGACAGCCTGGTGTGAGATTTGTGGACTGTTTATGTGCCGAGGTTACTGTGGTGCAATCTACCAATTTATTATTGCACTTCCATAAAGTTGGGAGACTTGTGAGTGGCAGATTTAACACGTAATGGTCAAAATCGTAGCAGCAGAGGCTGAGATGTCCCAACTTTTAGTCGTTAGTAATAGTCAAAGTCCAATAACACTGGATCCTACACTTCCCATAATGCACCTTGTCTTTCATTAGACCCTACCTGCCTGGTAATGACTATGACAAACTCCACACCCTTAGTTTGTAACACAGGCTTTCTTCTATAAATTCGTAGTCTCCAAGCCCAAGCCGAGACAACCCCGATGACATCACGATGACATCATCAGGGTTATTTTCTCCTGCTGAGCCACAGAAGACATTATACAACTGTGGTCACACTAACCATGACTAGTAAAGGAATTTTTAGGTGTAAAATCAGTGGAGTGCGCCTTTAAGTATCACATGGTCTGTCCTCTCACCTTGGTGTACACGCCCCACGACAGCTCCGTCTCTATCACCATGACGACGATGCCAAACATCCCGAAGATGAGGGCATAGTCGCTCAGCCTCTTCCTCTTCTCGAACAGCGCCCTGCGATGCCCCAGTTTATAGCCAATGTTCTGGTTCTTCCGTTTGGAGGCCTTGGAGGTGCTGCCCCTGGCCCCGGTGCCCACCGCGCTGACCGCGCCCTGCCTGCTGCCCCTCCCGGGCTGCACCGGCCTGTTCTCCACCAGCGCGTGGTTCTGGTGGTAGATGGACATCTGGTTGGAAGTGGAGTCACTGATGTCATAGCCTGCTCTGGGGTACGGCGAATCTTCTTTGGATGAAATCACAATCTCTGGAGGGCTCTGGATTAGGGGTTGATTGGTAGAGGACTGGGCCCCAGAGGAGGTAGGAGGGGCTTCTCGCTGTCGGTCGTGCCCCCCAGCTGCCGTTGCCCCGGCAACAGCTGAAACGCCGCCCTCTTTGGTTTCGCTGCCGCTCTCTGATTCGATGAGGTTTCTGCGGGAGGCGCTGAGGCGGCTCAGGGGCTTCATGACCCCGCCTGTGTACTTACAGGAGCTCATGGCGATCTCCGTGAAGGGGTTACTGTCCCTGCGGTGAACCAGAGGGCTGGCCTGTCTGTGTTTGCATCCCCTCTCTCTCTCCCTGTCCCTGTCACGCTCTCTGTCCCGCTCCCGCTCCATGGAGGGCGAGTGGGAGGAGTAATAAAGGGCGTTGTAGACCGGCGAGTTGTCCCCGCTCAGGCTGTGCTGCGAGCCCAGGCAGGAGGAGAGCGGGGTGCTGGTGGGGTGCAGGGCGTTGGGGATGGACGGGGGCAGAGGCTGGGCTCCGGAGGACGAAAGGGGCAACTTGGGGAGCGACGTCGGTGGCAAGTTGGGCGTGGTGGAGGATGGGGACGGGGTGCTGCCATTTAGACGGTCGAGGCTCGATCCTCCCATGTGGTTGGAATGGTTTGAGCCTGGCTGGCTGCCAGTGGTGGAGGGATGGGATATACTGCCCAGGGGAAGGAGGAAGCGCTGGTCCTCGTCCTCGCTCCCTCCTAGCAGAGCCATGCTCAGAGAGGGGGGAGGCTCCATGGTGGTCACGGCTGTGGCCACGCACCTGTCTACACAGACAAAAACAAGAGAAGAGAAGATCCGTAAAGACTATTTATCATGACGGTAGCAATGCAGACAGTAACAGACAGAGAGCGAGTGAGTGGCTGGAGGGAGGCGTGGGTGAGCGTTGTGATGGGTAACGGTTAGTTAGTTAAAACAAATGAGGGTGAAGACTGAACTCATAAAGCTGAGGATGTGTGACAAAGAGGGGCAGCGGAGTGGAGAAAAGTGGCCATAATTGGGGAATATGTGGACTCCTTGAGTCACATTTGAGTCAGCTGCCCAGTCAGCGCCCTCTCGCTCTCTATGTTTCCCAGGGTGCTCTCTCCTTAATTCTCTCACATCCCACAATCCAATGCAATAAAATGTCATACACAGATGTTAGCCAGAAGGATGGTGTTGATCCTCTGGCTAACCCTAACCATGGATATCAAGCTTAAAAAGGATTCCACATTGATATAGCAGGAGAAGTGACTGTGACTGTTAACCATAAGTTGGCTGCATGTGATTGATCCAAAACAATAACCTACTTTCAGTATATGATATAACCAGACACCTTGCAGCCCCCTCCTCCTCCCAGTCTGTTTCTCTACCTACCTCCTACCTCTTCTCTCTCTCAGTCCCTGCTGTCCCCCAGGTTGGGTTGTGTTGAATCACTGGCTGGATGAAAATAGACCTCCACACTTTTTCTTTTTCATGTTGTCACGGCCATCCATCCCATCATCCTTTACGCTTCGCCTCCTTGCATGCAGGTCCCTCCACAGGTCCCTCAGCTCGTCTCTCTATATTTGTGCGTCGCTCCTCCAAACACACAGATGTTTCCTCCGTCTCCTCCTCCTCTCCTTACTTGATACGATCAGCTTGTTTCCCTCTCAGCTGATCTCTCGACGGTGCCCATTTCGATCCCAGTCAGTGACAATCGACTCGAGATGAAGAGGAATAATCCATAGTTAGCTGGATTAACCTGTGGCTGCGCGTCCAAAAACGTGCAGCGACATGAAACCTGCAAAAAAAAAAAAACAACCCTGCAAAGCTGGATGTGAACTATAACATGTCATGAGATGAAGCAGTGAAGTCTGTGATTTCATATGTGGCTCCACCGACTTGCACTCCTCAGTCCACACAGCTCACTGTCTCTCCGGATCTGTCTCTCACTCTCTCCTCCAACTTCTCTCCCTCTTTCTCCGCCTCCAGACCTGCCGTTCATTCCCATTGGACGGAATCACAGGAGCGCAATACGCGCTGGAAACAGGTGGCAGGGGTTTGTGGGATGTATAGGCGCCAAACAAATGTCTCATTTATTAGTACCAGGGCTATTTGGGGGTTATTTTTTTACTGTAGCGTCAGAAAACGTGATCCATTTGGTATTTGTAACTGCTGCTTCTATAATAAAGATTATATAGGCCTATCTTGGTCGTAAAAGGACGCTGGAACTGGCACCTCAATGACAAAAACACATTAAAGGTGCAGTGCGTAGAATTTGGTGGGCAAATATGAATATATGTTATTTTCATAAAATGGTCACTATATCCTGACAGTATAGTGCATTAGACTGGTGATCTGAAAAAAAAATCATGTGCCTCTGTGTCCTCAGGTGCATCTGCAAGATTTCACAGACCCGGAGGAAATCAACCAATCAGAGCCGAGCTGGAGCCTTGCCGTCTCTGAGCAGCTGTCAATCACTCGAGAACTCTGCTCAAATGCGCTGATCAAATATGAATCAATATTCTGTTACTGTAATGCCTATTTCTCGCCTCAAATGTTTTCAGAAACATCTCGTAGTGCACCGTTTAGCTGTAAAATGAGAATTACAGGAGCGCAATACTCGCTGGAAACAGGTGGCAGGGGTTTGGAAGATGTATAGGCGCCAAACAAATGTCTCATTTATTAGTACCAGGGCTATTTGGGGGTTATTTTTTTACTGTAGCGTCAGAAAACATGTGATCCATTTGGTATTTGTAACTGCTGCTTCTATAATAAAGATATATATGGCCTATCTTGGTTGAGTATGGCACCTGTTACGCCCCTAAAAGGTTGCTGGAACTGGCAACTCAGTGCCAAAAACACATTAAAGGTGCAGTGCGTAGAATTTAGGGGGCAAATATGAATATATGTTTTTTTTAGAAAATGGTCACTATATCCTGACACTCTAGTGCATGAGACTGGTGATCTGAAAAAAAATCATGTGCCTTATCTGTGTCCTCTGGTGCTTCTAATGGTATATCTGCAAGATTTCACAGACCGGAGGAAAATAACCAATCAGAGCCGAGCTGGAGTCTGCCGCCTCTGAGCAGCTTTCAATCACTGGAGAACTCTGCTCAAATGCGCTGATCAAATATGAATCAATATTCTGTTACTGTAATGATTATTTCTCGCCTCAAATGTTTTCAGAAACATCACGTAGTGTACTGTTGTGCTGTGAAATGAGAAAGCCATGCAGCCATGTTGAGATCAGTTGAGGAAATACCAAGCACCGCCCACCAGCCAGAGAAAACTTTCTCATTTAACAGCTTAAAGAGAGAGAGAGAGCGTTCCTATTGGCTGTGCTCCGGCTGGTGGGCGGTGCTTGGTATTTCCTCAACTGATAGATCGGAGTTCGCGAGTGATTGACAGCTACCTCCGTTGAATGAACAGCCAATAGGAACGCTCTCTTTCTCTGAAATGACCTGTGATTGGCCAAAGTCTCCCGTCACGGGCTAGATTCTCTAAAGCCTGAAAACAGAGCCATGAGGAGGTGCAGAAGTCTAGTTTTCTCTCATAACACTTGAATTACAATATGCTGAAACGTTGTAATGGAATTTTCGCACAATGATGGCAAAAATATTCTGCCTACTGCAGGTTTAAGTCTGAGAATAATTTTCACATTTATAGAGCAAATATGAACACGTTTGTATAATAAAAATATATCTTGCTATTACAAAATGTACAACAAAACCTATAACACATGACATGAAGGAGGGTGTAGAAGCAGGAGAAGCGGGAGCGTCTCTGTGCACCTTCAGCTGGAAAGGACCTGCATCTCTGTTTTGTGATTAAGTAATACAGAAACCCCCTTGAAGAATTGATGTTTTTTAGACTATGATACAATAATGAAGCCTCTAACTATAATACATTCATTTTTCTTTCTTTTCCTATCTGTTGATCTGGGCGGCCAGCTGCCAATTACCCTTGAAGGGATAAATGAAGTTGTATTGAATTGAATTGAATATTAGATTTATAATGAATGCCCTTAAGATAATAAAAAAAATCTGATGCATAGCCTAATTAACAGGACGAGAATGTAACCACAGGGATTTTCTTCTGATTTCATCCCTAGCCGACTAATACATTTATAATTCTACCTTTACAAAATCCATACGGCATAATCCCGCATAATTAGACTATTCTACCTGGCCTAATCGGTTTAACATTGTGCTTCTATGTGTGCGTTGTGTGTGCACCCTTAATCGGATGAGCTCTGACGGGGAATCGTGTGGGAGCAGATTAGGCTGTTTAACCTATCCTGCGATTATGGAACTTGACAGACATCAATAAAGCAAATCATATCATGTGAAGGATAATTCCAAGTATTTACACAGCACTACCCATATGCCAGCGCCTCACTGAGACAGATAATGTGGAAGGAAGACAGACAGAGATGTCCTCCTACCATATGTATAAATCTGCTGTCACATTTATTTGTATTTTTGTTTGTTTGTTTTTGTCGTTAGGCCTATTTTATTCCCTAAATGCTCTACATGGGCTCCTTTTAAATTTCTCCCTCATTAGTGTAAATAAACACAGTAATGTGTAGTTTGTGCCCCGGGCTGATTCATGATGGGTCAGTAATGGAGAGTTCAACAAGGTAAATTCTTCATAGAAAAGCCTGGGGAAAGGTCAAAAGGTCAGGTCAGTGCCATCACAAGTCAAAGCCATTTATTTAGCTTTACTGGGTCGGGTCAATGGGACAGAATTAGTAAGATAGACACATACAGTGTATAGCCTACATGATTGGGAGTGTATATGGAGCCTATTTCTGTATTTGTTGGACCTGATTTTAATTTGGATTAAGTTTAGACTCAAGGTTTTGGTTAAGGTAAGGGAAGGCAACGTTAGGCATGCAGTTTTGGTGATTAATGTTATAGGATTAACAAATGCAGAGTTGATGATTAATCAATTAGGCTAGCTGCTTGACAGAATATTAATCAGCAACAATTTTGATTAATCGTTTTTGTAATTTTTCAAGCAGAAATGTCGAACGTTCTCTGCTTCCAAATTGACTAAATTGACAATCCCCTGACATTTGTAAATTTCCTTTTACAGATCAAACAATTATTTTACTAATCAAGAAAACAATCAGGAGATTAATCAATGATGTTAATAATCATTAGTTGCACCCCTTAAGGAATGAATGCAGTGGATTGCCGTGTGTGCATATTTGATCACACCTGCACAGTTGGTATATTCCTCAAATTTGTGTTGTTTTCATCCTATCTGCTAAATTAAAAAAAGAATAACAATCTTCTGGGCTAAACTTTAATGTTCTGGCAGCAGTTTTCTTCACAGCTGTTCTACCAGTAAAACACAGGAGAGAGAAAGAGATTTGACAAACACAATACAACAAAGCACAGTAAATGGGAAAAGGGCTGCCAGAGGCCCAGGGGGACATTAGGATTGACAGAAAATAGGAATGGTGGCAGGCCACACTGTATATCTTTCACAAGTCTTAGCATTGTCGACAGAGGTTAGGGGGGCAGCGGAGAAAGATGGAGAGTTTGGAGCAATGAAAGCAGAGGGGAGTGACAGAGAGGAGTAATGATGGGCCCATTGAATGAAAAGGTTAGTTCACAGTTCTGCCCCGCAGCATACGTCAGATGTATGGTGTGAGAAATATTTGAACGAAAAAGTGAATAATAGAATACAAAGAGGAATGATAAAAGTGGGACGGCAGTTGCTATGCCAACGCTGTAGTATACAGATGAGTCCTCACTCCACCTGATCTCTCTCTCGCTTTCTCGCCTCCCTCCGAGTCTAAAGCCACATAAAAAGCTTGACTACAGGAAATGATACTGTATAAATCACATAAAACTTCTAAGTGACACAACAGGTGGGTGGGAGATGAAATAGAGGATGAGAGTAATATGTATCGGGTGGAAAAAAAGAAAGAGGAAATGTGAGAATTTGGACAAGGAGGCTCAGAAGTGAAAGGAAAGAGGAATCGATTAGATTCCGACCAAAAGGACAAAAGACCCTCCCACCAGAGACACACACACAAAACAGCAATCACTGCATTACCAGTACAGTTCTTCCATTCACCATTGCTTTCATTCCTACAAATTTTTCTAACATTGAATCGTACAACGTTTGGCCATTCAGAAAACATGTGTTAGTTTTTCCTTCTGCCTCTTCTTAGCTGTAAAGCCCCCCTAAATAACATGAGTGGTATTAAAGAGGACCTATCATGCTCATTTTCAGGTGCATACTTGTATTTTGGGTTTCTACTAGAACATTTGCATGCTTTAATGTTAAAAAAAACGCTTTACCGACTGTACTGCAGCAACTTCTGTCTGAAACGACAGTTTTTGAGCTCCCGCCCCTCCGTCCTGAAAAGCCCAGTCTGCTCTGATTGGTCAGCTGGCCGACTCTGATGTGATTGATCAATCGGACCAAACTCTTTGGACTCTGCTCTGCAATATTTAGAGTACAATATTTCCCTGAGAAATGAGTACAAGCATATAGAAATACCCGAGCAAAGTACAAGTACCTTAAAATGATACTTATTAGGCCTACAGAACAACATAACCGCACTCCGACTGAACTACAAGGTCAGTCAATGAAGGAAAAACTGAAATTTTTTTCTTTTTCTACAAATCAGACACCTCTTGTTGACCAGATTTATGATATATGTCAGTGAGGTGATGAGTAAGTGCATTGCATAGCTGCATAGCTCTTCTTAATAGACCACTGGGCTGGCCCCAGTCTATCAGACATGCTCTAATCGCTGCCCTACACCGGCTCCATTGTATCCTAATGGCTCCGATTGCATTAGGGGTCCTGGAAGCTGTGCGGGCTAACCCACAGCATATAGAAACCGACCGCTATATGCAGATGGATCTCTGCGCTGCAACCAGCACTCTGATCTGACTGCCTGAGAGATCCTAATCAAATACAGAGAGCAGGAGACTACGGGGGGTAAAAGATACAGAGGAGAGGGAGGAGGAGGAGGAGGAGTGAATGGTGGAGCTCGCAGAAAGCTGTGGGTAATGCGTCCGCTCTCTCCCATTTAAGTGGATGAGCAAGCAGCACAGAACATCTCGCCTCCAAACAACTGTGCCCTTTTAATGAAAGGACTGACAAACACACACATGCACACACAGAGAGCATATTGACACAGCTTTATGAGACTCTGTCAGAAATTGTATCAAACACCAAACAAAATGCTCACTGCTGCATGTCAGGTCTTGTTTTTTATAAGATATTACATGGAATATGAAGAGCCAAGTGTTTATGCATGCTGCTTACCCATGTCATGTTACTAATGGACCTTTTTCACGGCAGGCTGACATGTCATAGTAGGAAAAGCATGTTTAATGACATTAATGACAGCTGCATTCCACTCAGGGGAGGCCCTGGTACTGTTTGTTCTGCTGCATCAATGGAATAGCTTTCTGGGACAATGAATGGATCTGAGTCATCATTATTAATCAATTAATGTTATTAATCAATTAATGTTATTAATCTCAACTGTGGTTTTCCTACTACGACAATTCAATTTGTAAGCTGGGAAAAATATGGACGTGTTGTTGAAGAGTTCATAGACTAACTACAGTTTCACAGTGTCAGCATGATAGCAGAGTATATGCTGTGGTGGTGTACGAGATGTGTGTTTGTGACAGCTCTCTGCTGACTATAAGACACTAGTCAGCAGACTAGTGGTGACAATGCCGGATTTTCACTCATACACACTTTTCCTGTCACTTTAACATTCAGGTCTTTTTTTTCTCTCCCTCTGAGGTTTCATGGGTGGCTTTTTTAGGTTGGATACTGGACAGCCATTCTTGTCCTGGAGTCCCTGAAGCCCACCGGTGTCCAGATAGATCAGCTCCTGTATTGGTGGGCCCAGTCATTTTGAAAGCTATTCACTGTTCCAGCCAGGCTAGGTGCTTAGTTTGGCTTTAGTTAAAGCCACCACCACATCACAGGGCCAGAAATGCTGCATGTCAGCATCATATTCCCAGTAGCCACTCACTATGCACATGATGGCTGCAGCCAGTGCTCCTACACCTTCAACATCCCTCCTTGAAACCACCTGCTCCTCCTTGTCAGCTCCTCCTGGTCAACTTCTTGCTTGATATCCGGCCTGATGTCGTCAAGTGTGTGCAAAAGTGTTTTGATGTGTTGTTGGAGACCAACACTAGTCTGATAATCACAGTGCATTGCAATTTAGTTAAACTTCATCATTATAATCATTATAGGTTTTGCCTTCACCCATCAGTTGCAAGTGACATATCTGTCCAGCAGACGTCATTTTCAGTGGACACAGAAGCTGTGATGGTGGTTGTGAGTAGCAGTTAACTGTGTGGACTTACAACTTGTACAGCTGCGCCAATCTCCCGCATGCTTGTTGCTATTTTTCTGTCATTATTTTTAATGAATTTAGCTATTTTTTTGTCTTTATTAGAGATTTGAGAGTAGAGAGATAACAGGGAACGACACGAAACATACCTCCATGGCCAGACTCAAACCACAGGTGTTATGCGGTTCATGTGTGGGTCCTTAAACCCCGAGGCCTGAATGTACAGTAGCTAGGGACCTCGCTAGGGGTCATGTCTAGAAGGTAACACGCAAATTATGAAACTCTTGCGAGATGGTTAAGGTTAGGCATTGACCTTGAATGTTAATTGTTAGGATAGGCCATCGGGCAGTGAGTCTTGCAAGACTTTTTACAAGTTTTTGCAATTTGAGGGTTACCTTCTAGACATGACCCTTGCTAGAATGCTAGCTATGTAGGAAGATGCCGTACCCATTTGCAATCCTGTCTAAGAAGCTGTGATTAGTCAATTGTTCCTCCAAATGACAGAATCAGTCATCAGCGAGCACCAGACCAATTTTGAATCCCTCAACAAATCTCAGATGTGCGCAGCAATTCAGATGACTACCTATAGGCTACCCTTACCCTCCTTCTTAACCTTACCGCTGATCAACAGCACAAAGCTGTTCCAACACCACCGTGTTGATAGTTGCTGTAATGGTAGGGAATGGTGTGAGAAATCTGAGGCCTGTTCTGCATTGCCATAGCTCTGAAAGGCCGTGTCAAATGTAGGCCTCTCTACAGGTAGCCTGGCAGGGAGTCAAGGTCTCGAGCCTTTTGACAAAAGGAATGCTTTATTGTATGCTATGTGTCGCACATGATTGAAGAGGCAATCTGCCAAGTATGTGGGTTGGTGTTTGTGTCTGAGATAAGTGCAGTCTTCCTGAGTCAGCTGTCTCCTATCCCTTAGCGAAGCGACACGGCCTGATTCCTGCCAGACTTTTAGTCACACTGTATTCCTTGAAAAAGTACTATTGTTCAGTAAAGTGAATTTTACTAGATCTAATGTACCAAATTACCATGTCACTGTATTGTCATGGTACTATGGTAGCCTACTATACAATCACTGTAGTGTCCAAATTTCCATTCAGTAGTCGGCTATTACAGATTATTGTAGTGTTATGGAAGCACTAGCTTTGATATAAAACATGTGTAGAATAACCATTACATGTAGCTACCAAATTTAAGCAGGGAAATAATACAGAAAACAAACACCTTAAATGTTAAATGAAAATATGATTAAAGTAAAATCTAAATAACCAACCATTCAATTTGTTGTAAAAGCATCATAACATAAAAGAACATAGAACCAAACTGAAAATATACCAAAGATATAAGTAGATCTTCTCAATGCAGTAAAAGTATAAAGTGACAAAAAACAAAACAAAAAACAAACAAAGCTCCTCAGTACTTAAATAAAAAGTATCTTAGTCAGCGATGACGTTCGTCCCCATCAGGCTACCAAACTTGTCTTTCTGCCTTTCTGACCACGTAAGCCAATTTTGTAGTTACCTGAGAAACAATGAATAAATGAATTACTTAATTGAACTTAATTAGTAATATATTGTAGGCTATAGTCCTCTCATATGAGCTGACGTCATGGATCACATTTTGACTACTTTATAGTCTTTGCATTGTCCTTGGACTGCATCCATTTACTCTTACTAATCTTCAGGGTGTGAAAAGTCAAAGAAGTCACACACCATCACCCAACAAGGCTAAGAGTCCACAGCCATACCAGCAGCTCTGTGAGGCTACAAAGGCTTATATGCTCACAATGACAATGCTAACATGCAGGTGTGATGTTTACCATGTTCACTATCTTTCTTTAGCATGTATTGGACACATTCAAATGTTTATCTGATGACAAGTAAAAAAAATAAACAAAGTTATTACAATTCATTCTGATGGGACCAAGAATATCTATATACAATTTCATGGCAATCCATCCAATAGTTGTCGAGATTCACTAAAAACCACAAGGACCAGAGGAAAAATGAGGAGAAATCCAAAGTCAGTAGGATACATACATACATCTTCTTGGCACTATGGGTATCTGTACCACATTTTGTGCCAATCAATCTGGTGGATGTTGAGATTTTTTACAGGATTAGTGATCTGTTGATGGCGCCACAGGAAAAGTCAGGATCTCCAAAGTTATTAGGATTCATCTTGTGGGCAACATAGATATCTGTTCAAAAGTTTTTACATAGAATAATGGAAGTGGTCACTGCTAGCTGCAGTTGCTTCAATTAAGTAACAAACACTTGACCAACATGCTGCCCTGTTAATGCACTGTATGATGTATTGTATTTTGTCGTACCTATTGCTGTTGTGATTCAATGTTGTTGTCCTGTTATGTGTTGGATGCTGCTATTTGACCCTGTTTTGGCTAGGTTTCACTTGTAAAAAAGGTTTTAATCTCAATGTGACTTCCTAGTTAAATAAAGGTTATATATTTTACGGTGATCCATCCAATAGTTGAGATCTTTCAGTCTGAACCAAGGTGGTGTAAACACCGATCAACCAACATTATATTTGGTTTGTACTATTCAACCAAGGCTTGCATTATTCAAGTGTTACACCTTCGAAGCATTGGGCTTCATAGTTAAAGACATCACAAATCTATATAAACAAAAAGTCAAAATAAAAGTTAATGTGATGAAGTGATGACGCCACAAGTGGTGACATTATTCATAGTTCAGCTGGTACAGCAACACATGGGTGTATTAGTGCAGAATTAGATTGTTATTGTGAATGTATAGCCTACAATTGTACACATATGTATGCTGTAGTAGTAGTAGTAGTAGTAGTACAGTGGTTTTCAAAGTTGGGGTCATTGAGGGGTTCCAAAGGGTCCCCAGCTAAAAGGGGAATCATTTATTTTCACTATAATTCCATCCATAAGAAACACAATGACATTTATTCAATGACCAACACTACTGCAGAAGTGTACTCCATATGGACACATACCCCACTGTGGACTGTTAGATTACGGTATACTATGATTTTGTAAGATGGTAGTAACATTGTCAGTTTTATTGGCACGGTGACTGTGCCATTACCACTTCATTATTTCAAACCAAGGCAGAACAACTGTGTCATTTTTATGGCCAGTACCATGATACAATATTCATACCAAACTGAAAGCCCCATCCATTACCCTCCCAGTACCACGGTTCTCTTCCAGGGCCCCTCTTTTCCTTCCTGATGCTTCATGAATTTGACGCTCCATCCCTCCTGTCTCACCTTTGATGGCCATTATAAATTTGACTCCACAGGTTCTCATGATCTGGTGTTTTTTTTTAGCTTAGCGTCTAAGCCATTTCTCTCCCCTCTCAGCCTTCATGTATTCCCTCCTTCCCCTCTCTCATTTATTTCCATCGGAGAGCATCGATTTGCTTGTTTAAGCCCCTCGGTCTGGACTAATATTTCACTCCATGCGGCCCCGTTTCACTCGTCCATCCATCCCTCCGTCGTGCTTTACTCTTCTCTCTCTATCATTAGTCCCGCCCTATCACCATCTGAATACATGACAGTGTGTTTCCAACTTGATGGGTGGAGATCCTGACTGAAACAAGCCCACACTGTTGCACACAGACCATTTAGACGTCACAAACACACATCAATATGTGTACACATATGGTTATATAATTATTGCCAACTTGAAGGGAACCTCATTGATTGATTTCTTATAGCTCCACCTGTAATTACGTGTAGAGGTTTGTATTGTATGCTTTTAAATTATGGGATTATTTTTTTTTATCAGAAGTTGTTTGGACTCCACTGCTACACAGTCTCCTCTAGTGAAACGGGCTGTTTGGGGGGCATTAACAATAAAATCATTTATGAGGCATTACACTGATTGGCTGGCAATATTGCTGCCTTCATCCCGTCCCTCGACAGAAACAATTGCTGTTGAACCGGAGACAGGACCGGATCTACTGCTACACAGAGCTGATTCACAATTAGACACTGAATATCACTATTTGTTCCCAGTGAGACATCACACCCAACGACAGCTCAGTGTTATTGCATCACATTAAGACACTGCTGAAACAGTGTGGAGTATCACTATTATCCAGTATCATGAGTCTAACATCTCCGAAAGAACGCACCAAGAAAAGACACATTTTCTTCCACAATAACCCCTTTTTATTTTGATCCTCCTCCTCATTAGGTGCTTTACATTTTTTATCACATCCCTGCCATCTCTATGCACTTTTGATGCTGTTTGCATCTGATTAGATGCTCGCTGTGTGCAATGATCATAAAGTTGAATCGAATATACACTCTACCATAATACTAATTCTGATACTAACCCAAAACATGTCCTAAACTTAAAGGTACAGTGTGTAGGATTTGGTGCCATCTAGTGGTGTGGTTGCAGATTGCAACCAACTGAGTACCCCTCCGCTCACTCCTCCCTTTCCAAAACTGCGGTAACGTGAGCCGCCGAGTGCAAAACCGGGGTAATCCCGTTTGCCTCACTCAGAGGTCATCCTTACCATAATAACACTACTTTAGGAGCAACGGAGGTCTGATAGCGGCTGACGGTACCACGGTTTTGCACTCTGCAGCTCATGTAACCGCAGTTTCACAAGCCTTCAGGCAGTGTAAAAACATGAAAGGCTCTCTCTAGAGCCAGTGTTTGGTTTGTCCGTTCTGGGCTACTGTAGAAACATGGCGGAGCAACATGGCAGACTCTGTGAAAAGGACCCGCTCCCTATGTAGATATGAAGGGCTCATTTTAAGCTGACGAAAATAATATAACTCTTAGTTTCAGCAGGTGATTATACACTAATGAAAACATAGTTATGAATATTATATTCCATTTCTGCTAATAGAGCCCCCGAAATGTTACACACTGTTCCTTTAAACTAGCCTATAGAAGATGTTGGTGCTGACCAAAATGCCTTTAAAAGGTCTAAAACTAAAATGTGTCCACACAAGGTAGAAGAACATAAACGTACTCTGACTGCCTGCAAATGAGCAAAAAGACCAAAATATCATAAGCTTGAAGAAGAATGTAATTAATGCAAGGAACCCACATAATATAATGTGGTACAGATCAAATAAATGTCAGGGCTGCACAGATCTTAATAAGGAAATCTGCCCACAGATTTTGTTAAGCATCCACTATGAATATCACTTGGGGCTGATTTCATGTAGCCTTTCTCCACATGCACACAGCCTCCTGCCCTAAGGTGAGGGCATGTTTCCATCTGCTGATCCTTTGGAGCATTGCAATAGGCTCTGCGGCTATTTGGAGGTGAGACAGGATCTAAACACCGCCCCGAGGAAAGGAGCCCCTGCTGTAAAAATTAGCATCTCATACTCACTCACACTTTGAGCCTAGATGATTACTTTCCTATCATTCTTTCTGCATAAATATAATCCAAAGCTTTGTCTTTGATGAGGAGTCAGAAGCACCGCGAGACATTTTCTGTCCTCTTAATAAAACTCAACAGCAGCTCTGACACAATAAACATCTATAATCCTCCCCAAAATGTCAAAACAATTCAGACAACTCAACCCCGAGGTGAAGAAAGTACTCCTCTGTAGAAAGAAGTAAGTGATGAATAAATATAAATAAAAAATACCAGAAATGCATCAATCCACTGAAACATTGCTACTCATTTTATTATTATTTTTTTTATACTTTCCAAACGTCATTGGTAAAAAACAGCATATTCCATAGCATTTTAATTAAAACATCAGGAACAAAAATATAGAAAAGCAATTGTAGATGATTTACAAAATATATACATTAAACTTATACATATACACACACACACAGACAGCTTTATACTAAAACATTTATACAGCGGGGTCCAAAAGTCAGAGTCCACCACCAAGAACTGTACATTTTAACAATAAAAACAAACACAAATGTTCTCCTCTCAAAGCTTCTTATTCAAATAGATAAGAGCCGGCATAAATAAAAATAATGTCATCTTTAAAGAAATGCAAGAAATACTAAAAACAATTGTTTTGTCTGTATTATGTCTCAGGTTTTAGTCTTGTCTTTAAGAGTCAAACAATAGAATATATCACTGCTGAAGACAGTAACGTCTTCAATAAAACTTGAACTTTAGAGCTGCAGTAAGAGAGATAACTACACAAGCTTAAAACCTTCATTTTCCATTAAAACAATGACTCTGCACAATCAACAAAGCTACACAAAACAATTTGAGGTATCATGGAGTGCTGACTTTCATTGCTTTCCTTCTGTAGTTACCTGACCTCAAACACAAACATCTGTAACATCAGGATATCACAGTACATCTCTGATGTGCTCTTAAAGAGTGCTCGATAATGTAGATTCTCAAATTCTACAAAAAAAAACTCTGATTAATACATTTTTCTTCCAACATTATTAATAAAAAAATAATAATAATAACATTGTGCAATATTTTCAGAATAAAGCGCTTGACTTAACATTTCTGTTAGTTTTCGATAAATGAGTTTCTGGAACTGGACTCAGGCTTTTGGACCCCACTGTAACATCTGTGTGTTGATGTATTTGTATATACCCGATGTATATATTGCACCATCCATCTACATATAATCAAATCAAGAACAGACTACACACTCTCCTTAGACAACAAAACTGTCCTCACATAGCAGTCCTCACCAACTGGCCATGCGAGGGAACCTAAAAGCCTTTTCGTATCGAGATGTAGAAAATGTGCAGGAAGGCTGCAGGCAGGACAGTTGAGACTTTCCAGGACTTCCTCCCATGGCCAGCTACTGGTGGACTTTTTTTGCCAGAGGTGAAGAAAAAAAAAAGGAGAAATACTCAAAAACACACAAGCAATAACAACAGAAATATTGTACTTCTTGGAGGTCGTGACATCAGTAATTCTATATAAAAGCCCAAAAGCACAGAGAAATTATGGGACTGATCAAAAGGGGCGCTCTGACCTATGCTAGGCTAAAAGCAACCGTGGCAACATGTGGATGGATGGACAGACAGCTGAGGGTGTACAGCAAGTTTAAAAATGACTCAGAAAGGGACCTGATTGAAGCTGGCTTCAGGAGCTACAGCCTCAAATGCTGGACAGTGAATGTTTGGTTAGTCACTGATCAAGACTTGGGTTTGATCTTCTTCTTATGTACAGTGAAAGCTGAGACTGTGCTGAGCAACGACTCATTTCCCAAGTTTACTCAGAACATCTATCTAGGGTGAGTGCAATTTTCAAAAATCTGAGATTTCCTGCTGAGAGCGTCCCGTCGTGTCTGCTCGCTGTTTCTAAAAGCAGTATTTCCATGCAGCAGAACAAACAATAAGCACTACATGACAGAGGACTTAAACTCTAATCACAATTTCAAACACTGCTACAATTGCAGGTCGTATTAGGTCGAATGCCAATTAGCAGCACTTGTCAGCCACTTGACCTCTCGAATCATCTGGGTCCGAACTGCAATCGCAATAGTCAAAGAACTTGCAAGAAACGCGTTTATATATCGAGTTGAACCGTGGAAAAATAATAGCAGTATATGCCAAACACTACAATGACGAAAGAAAAACTGAAATTACAAGTTGAAACCAAATCACAGGTATAACCGTTATACAGGAACAAACAGAGTAATTGTTTTGCAAACTAGTACAACCCAGATTTGTAGCAGTGCTTACTATGGTGATTCACAAACTTTGAGCTAACTCCTTTCTCATGTAGTGTTTACATTATTGTGTACACCCCGCGGATCTCTCCATAGCTCCGTCTGTCTACTGTGAACCCCACTCATCCATCAGGCTTTGCCGTTCTGTCTTTTCCATCACTCTTCCTCTGCGGCCTTTAACCATGTTCCATAAGAAGATACACTTCTGGATGCTGGCTACGCGTTGTTTTGATTGTCCCTTTTTTTTCCTTCATATCTGCCCCTTCCTTGTGCTTTTCTCCCCCCGCCCACATATTTATATTACCCACTTAATAACGCGCTCCGTTTCTATGCCTCCTCTTGCTTGTACTCCATTGCACCTCCGTTCCTACTGCCGCCGTATCCCACAGGGAAATTCGCTCCATTGTTCCCATTTCCCTCCCCCGACTCAAAGCTCTTCTCTTCCAGCGGCTTACCGATCCATGCGCCGTAGCCGTGGCCGCTGAGAGCGCGGAAGAACTGCTGCTTGGCTAGCTGGAAGGACTGGGCCGACATCTTGGCTTGGGCGTAAGAGGGCAGGTTGAGCAGGTCGGTGCGGCCACACCGCTGGCACAGAGAGCGGAACAGACAGAACAGGTTGGACTTGGACACTCTGGACACGCTCATTTTGTTCCTAGAGGGGAGACATTAGAGGGCTGTTTAGTGCGAGTGTTCAGGAAACAAAGAAAACATCACAGTTTGTCTGGCAAGCTGGCACGACAGCACTTCCTGTGATCATGCAGTGTTGCCTATTTAGCTTACTTAGCTGCCTGCTGCTCACCGTTTCAGGCCATTTAATTAAAATTTAATTAAGCTTGTGGTTACTTGACAGTTTTATCCAAAAATAGAAGTCAAAACGCTGCCGAGGCTTCTCTTACCTTGTGTTTGCTTTGATAAGTGTTTATTCATAGTTTGCCACATCTCAGATTTCTTATTTTTTTTGGAAATGCACAGTACTAACCCAAATTTAATTCTAACAACTGATTGTGATTTCTTCTGGAAACAAACTCCAGGGATGTCTCTTCACTATGATGTGGTGTTTGATCAATGTCACGATGATCAATAACTCATTCAGATGACAAAACAAAATCACATTTCTGCAAAGCATTTGAGAGGCATAATGCAACATGAATCTGCTGTGGGTTAATTCAGTTGTTGTTGTTAGCCACTACAGAAAGACTGAAGAGCAGCACTACGCAGGCCGGTCAGGGCGCCCAATGCTGACCCGTGTCCACTGCAAAAAGCGCCTTCAATGGGCGCGTGAGCATCAGAACTGGACCACGGAGCAATGGACAAAGGCGGCCTAGTCTGATGAATCACGTTTTCTTTTACATCATGTGGATGGCAATGAGTTTAAGGCTTTGACTTGGCCTCCAAATTCTCCAGATCTCGATCCAATCGAGCATCTGTGGGATGTGCTGGACAAACAAGTCCGATCCACGGAGGCCCCACCTCGCAACTTACAGGACTTAAAGGATCTGCTACTGACGGCTTGGTGCCAGATACCACAGCAGACCTTCAGAGGTCTAGTGGAGTCACTGCCTCGACGGGTCAGGGCTGTTTTGGCGGCAAAAGGGGGACCTACTCAATATTAGGCAGGTGGTCATAATGTTATGGCTGATTAGTGTACCTGAATATTTGGATTTCAATACTTAAAAACACCACTGGGAAGCTACAGAATGATATAAAAACCTAATAAAAAAGAAAAAAGAATGGACCCGCCCTTTAAGTGCACAATAACAGACTATACAAACAATCCAAGGCTATTAATAATTATTGTGTATTGCCATCAGGAGCGACAGGATTTGGTTTAGTTACATACCCATCCAGTTTGCCTTTGGTCCCGTCCAGCACCTCGACGCTGTGCTGGTCTGGAAAGCTCCAGTTCACACTGGACTCCTTGGTTTTGCCTGTGTGCCGCGTGGAGTCGTACACACTCACCCTGCCCACCTACGGTCCAGCCAGGTGGTGAGGGAGAAGGGAAGGAGAGAGAGAGAGAGAGAGAGAGAGAGAGAGAGAGAGAGAGAGATACATTTTGTTCAATCTGGCTAATTTCCATGTGAGTCAGCAAGTCCAAACAGAGCGTGTAAAATTAGTTGTGTAATGCGTGTGTCAGTGTGACGGCTGCGTTCATTAGGAACAGTAGATTCAACCAATTTCACTGATGTGTGAATGAAAGCCAAGAAAAAACGGACTAAAACAGGGAACAAGCTACTTAGCTCCCCAGCCACTGTGTTTCTCAGGCATCTCGCCCGGCGGTATGAGAGTGACCTACCTGCTTTTAGTTAATTGATAGATGAGCCAAATTTAAAAGAAGACGAGCAGTGAAGGAACAGTTGTGCCGGCACAAATAGGAGTGTTGGCAGCTTAATTAATAATGTTTTGGACAATGACCTCAATACTCCTGATTAATGTCTACATTTGACATTGCCAAAAACCTTGAGCGGTTACCTCTGGGTGATTCAGCATGAAGGGAAAAGGGAGACTTTGGGTGAATGCGTCACCGTCTCTGGCCAGCCGACAGCAAACAGCGCGTGTGAGGTGGCCGTGACTGTACAGGTAACCTGACACATCAGAAAAACAAAGATACGTTGTAGAACAGAAATTTGAGACAAAGAGCAACATAAGAGTGGAGATTCATCCAAAGTCATTAACGTTAACGCTCATGAATCTATTTAAAAACAGTATATGTTACCAAGCGTGATGGACTTCAGGTAGATGGGATGCAGGAAATGGGTGAGCAGCGCCCCCTGCAGACCCAACACGTTCCAGCGCAGGATCTTATCGCTGCAACTCATGGTTCGCAGCCTCTCGCCGTGCTGGATGCCGTCCCAGGTGGGCACAATGGCGCTCGACTCCACTGGGATGGTGCCCTCACCTGGCACAAGCAACAACACACGCAGACAAAGGTCACAGACCCTGCTTACAATGCACTGATATACAGTATATATTTGTGAAGACAGACGTGTGTGTGTCCATCTCATCTCTCACCGTTCTCCACTTTGGTGCGGAGCTTGCCCTGCTTAGCATTCTCAAACAGAGGCTGATGGCCCTCGACCTCATCCCCCGACTCGCTGCATGACTTGTCAAACAGAGCGCCGTCCCCACAAGGCGCCGTGCTATGGATAAGAGAGAAAGACGAGACGTAAGGTATTTATATGTCACGCAGTCTAAAAGGAGGAAGGAGACCACATTGATCCAAACATGAAACATTGATGACATCTGAGTGGTGGACATGACAGGAATGAAAGAGGAGAGGATGGTGGTGGAGAGAGAAAAACATCTCTCACCTGATGTAGAGGTGAAAGGTGATGTCAGATTTGATCTGCAGTTTGTTTTTCTCCGCGTCCTCAAATATACTGTCTTCTGTGCCGTCGTAGTGCTTGAGCAGCTCAATGTACAGAAACCTGAGAAGAAAGGAGAATTATGAATGATGTCTTGGAGAAGATCGGCGTATTTTCACAATATGGAGAGAAACATTGATAAAGATCTGTTTCTACCGAACAAATCCCCTTCTGGAGATGATTTCAGCGTGGCAGTCATTAACCGTGTCCCCTTTTAGGCTCAGCTCCTCCCCTTTAACACAGCGATTTCCTGACAGAAAAGAAGCAGACGAGAAAAACACATTCAATGTCAAAGTACACAACAATGGAACCCAACACAATTGGTAATACTCCCTGTTATTACCAACTCCCTTTTGCTTCATAGGTTATATATGCTAAAATGAATGGATGTACCAGTTCCCAGGCTGACAACAGTCCCCAGGCCCTCCCCCCTCCTCATGACGATGGTGGCCAGGATCTTGCGTCCCAGAAGGCTGTGCTGGATACGTGTGGTCAGGGCGTTGAAACGCTGGTGACTCAACATTGCTATCTGGTCGTGCAAAGTGCTGCCACTCACTGGAAGCTAGAGAAAGGGATGTATACGGGACAGGACAGGCAAAATAGAAAGGAAATGAGGATTATTTAATATTCGGTATGTCTGAAATTTATTTGACTCCAATAATACATCTCAGAAAACGACCATATTGTTAAGGCTTCCCAAACATATCTAAGGCTGCGTGAGTATATGGTAGACAAAAAAAACAAACATGTGTTGCCAGAGAATGTGTAATGTTTGTATGTTTAATGTTTGTATGGTGTCAATTAGGGGTGGGCGATATATCAAATATACTCAATGTATTGCGGCTTGCTCTACGTGGGATGTAATAAATGACTTACTGCCAACATTGAGTATAAATATTAATTGTCATCTTTTTTTAAGCCGCCGGCATGAGACACGCTTTGGCATTTCGTTTCTCCCGCGGCTCTCTCCCTCTCTCACACACGCACGCACGCACGCACGCACACACACACACACTCTCCTGGCCGATCAGAGACTCACATTCTCTTAAATAACTTCCCATAGTAGGAAAAATAGGGAGAACAATAAGCTGCATGTTGGCATGGTAAACAATCATACATCAGATAATAATAAAAAGTAGAAGTAAATAGCTGTTTATGACATTTTATGAGTGACAACATCCATGTACATGTATCAAGAATTATTTAGTAAGAATAAAAGTAATAAATAACATGTATCACAATGATAAATACATCCAACATCAAAAAACATCTTAAATACCCTAATGAGGAGCTCCAGTCTACAGTGGGAGAGTGGGCCACATTTAGATTATCAATAGATAAATAAAGGGATACAAAACATCCCTATCATAGACAATGATAACATCTCCTATTGAATAAATAAGTAACACACACTCACACTGGGCGAGTGTGTGTGGCGTATGAACATGGATGTGCGTATGAGGCGTGTGTTTTTGTATCAGGAGGGAAGCAGAGAACTAGGAAAGAGCCTGGTGAGAGCGGAAGAAGTGAAGCGCCAAAGCGAGTATATACGTGTTGAGGTCGAAAAAGGTGATGGAAGATGCCAGCCTCCAAGACATTACCGCTTTTAATATCGCTTTTTAAAATCGCCACGGTCTCTGAACATACGAGATATACTTGTCTGTCCATTGTGGATAAAAAACAACTCTGTTTTCGCTGTTTAAATTTCTCTTTTTAGAGCGCGCCATTTATTTCTCCGATTGTTGTCTCTTATCTCGTATTTCCCGTGTGTGTGCGGATCTCACTCACTCTCGCAATGCTTATCGGAATGCATAGATGTGATCGGCTGAGTAGCATCACGTGAGAAGATTTACAATGCATTCAATTGGTCTGTGAGTTTTCTGGCCGTGAAGGGTAGAAAAGCTGCGGCGGTTAAAATAGAAACGCTGTCAAAATGGAATAATTCTCAATAGTTTAAGGTTATAGGTCCGATATATTTGTGTGGTTGTGTTTTGTGTGAGAGTAAGTGTCTCTGTCTTGTGAGGATCTTTGTGACCAATTTAGGTGCTCTCTCTCTGGACTGGCTGGAGGTGTGGGTTCGGTCTGGGGTGTGTCGGCTGCTGATTGGTCCATCCATCATCTCAGCGGTTTAAAAATACTGGGGTGCCCAGCAGTCAAGTGACAACAGTCTGACAGCAGCCTCGTTCTGTCCTCGGTCTCCAAACCTTTGTGTCTAAATCTGTGACCTAGGATTGAATAAGTAGACTTAGTGCCCTAGTTGGCTTCGTAATTGTGTAACTTGTTGTAGTTTTTTTGGTGCTTGAGATAGCATTTCATTGGTAGGGGTGAACTGCCAATTTTGTCCTGAGACTGTGGTTTGGGGACCGGGGAGGGAACGACCTTTTATACTTTTATGTTGCGCTCCTACCCCCATAGACGGGGGCGTAACAATCGTATATCGCCATATAGTCTAAAAATATTGATATTATTTATAAGCCATATCGCCCAGCCCTACTGTCAATACACATTCACCACTTCCTATAGCTTCAGCTCCACTGAAGAGAACCGATTCAGTTACTGTGAAGCACTAATGTGTGGAGTTATAGACTCTGGGTGTAGTTTACTTTAGCTTGGTTATGTTTTAACTGAGGTTACGTGTTATTCTACGTGTGCATATGTTGTTATTTTGTCAGTAATTTGCTCAAATCAGGTGGTTTGTCAATTGCATGCAGGTGACTGTAATTCCATCATGTCCTGCCTTATCCCCATATTGAGCCAGAGAAGGCTCATGATTTGTGATAGAAAATGTGAACCATTGAGAAGTCAGTACCTCAGCTGGGATAAGCTCCCCAGTGCGGGCTGCCCTCTCAGCCTCTCCAATCAGAACCCGCAGAGCAGCATCTGCTGCTTCCTGTTTCCCCTGCTTCTTGTTGGACGCACACACTGGAGGGAACCAGCGTCCGCCCAGCTTGGCTTGGTAGGTAAACCTGAGGAGGGGTAAAGAGAAAGGTAATCGGAGGATTTAACAGGGTTTTTCTCACTCACTTTAAAAACAAAGGAACACACATATCCATTCAAGAATTTTCCTTAGCATGTCAAGTGTTGCTAGAAAAACAGAGGTCCAGAGAAATTAGACAAAAAGGCCATTATTAATGTTTAAAATGTTTTAACTATTATGGAAATTAATATATACACCAATTAGGGCTGTCAAAGTTAGCGCGATAATACACCACTATTGATCTTTCGGCGGTTGTAGCTGGATGAAGATACTGGTATCATATGAAACTAAGGAATCCATTGGTAGCCACCATGTTATACTAGTTTGTCGCGGAGGAGGGTAAATTACGCTCCAAACGTGCGCTAAATTTTGGCGAGGAAAAACTGTCATGGCCATTTTCAAAGGGGTCCCATGACCTCTGACCTCAAGATTTGTGAATGAAAATGGGTTTTATGGGTACCCACAAGTCTCCCCTTTACAGACACTTTATGATAATCACATGCAGTTTGGGGCAAGTCACTGACACACTGACAGCTGTTGTTAACTGTTTGGCTTGAGTTTGCCATGTTATGATTTGAGCATATTTTTTATGCTAAATGCAGTACCTGTGAGGGTTTCTGGACAATATTTGTTATTGTTTTGTGTTGTTAATGGATTTCCAATAATATATACATTTGCATAAAGCAGCATATTTGCCCACTCCCATGTTGATAAGAGTATTAAATACTTGATAAATCTCCTTTTAAGGTACATTTTGAACAGATAGAAAATGTGCGATTAATCATGGACAATCATGCTATTAAATATTTTAATTGATTAACAGCCCTAATAGAAAGTATATACAGTATGTATACAAAGAACCTATTTTTCCAAGCACATTGTAACCTGGACAGTAAGAGATTATTTTTATCCAGTGTGTACATGTTAATTGTGTGTTTTTATTCACACATACTTAGGCTCGTGTGGTGGCCCAGACTGGCCCACCAGTCGGATCTCAGCGGCAAAGCCTCGGGCTCTGGCGTACTCCAGAAGACCTGACACTGCGTTGTTGTTCAGGTGGTTAATGAGGTCCCCAACCCCTGCCTCGTGGGCTGCTCGCAACTCATCTGCAGTCAGGGGGGGCAACGAGGGACATGTAGTCCCAGTGCCACTGCCATCGCTATCGCTGGAAGAGCCCAGGGGCAACTGAGGCTGGAAAAGGGAGAAGGGAGTAGGAGTGTAGACAAAGAGAGATGTGAACGGTATTGAGCAAACGGAGCAGAGCAGCGCTACAGAGGCAACAACATAGTTTCTTTCAGCCTGAGAGATCTGTTGCTTTTCTAAAGTCATACCACTCATTTGGGGGATATATAATCCCCTCTCTTTCCTCCCAAATGAACCACTCAAGTTATTCTCTGCTTCTCGCTCCTCACCTTGTTGAGCTGCAGTCTCCCATCAGCCATTAATTCTTTGACGGCCTCCTCTGCTGCCAGTTGGCGGGCTGCCTTCTTGCTTGGAGCTGAGGACTCTGCAAACAAGTTCTCTCCAACCTTCACCCTGTACATGAACCTGAACACAGAGACGGTTAAGAAGGGTGAAAAGAGAGAAAGGGAGAGATATTTATTTTTGGTTTTGCAACTGAGATCATAGATTATGTCACACTTGCCTGACTTATCACATTAGAAAAACAAGAAGACGCAACCGAGTGGAGCCTGTGGTTTACTAGTGATCAAGACATATGCATGCAGCGTTTTTAGAAAGTGACCCGAGGAACACGTTTTTATTGTATCTACCAGCCGGCTGCCTAAAGGGATGGATCATAAACAGAAAGAGTGGTAAAGAGTGAATACACAGAGATGGTATTGTGTCTTTGTCAGCTGACTACAGTACTGAGCACAGATTGAACAGAAATAGCTGATCAACTGCTTCCCTGAGGAAGAACTCGCAGTGTGGGGGAGAGCAACATCCAAAATCACAGATTCAGAGGGAGGTGAAGGGAGCCTGTACCGCGGGTCATGTGGTGGGCCAGCCTGCCCAGTGATGATGAATTCGATGGGGTTCCCGCTGCGCTGGCTGTACTCCATCAGGACAGACACCGGATTCTTCCCACCAGGCAGAGAGCGGGACAGAGGTGGGCGAGGTCCCTCTGCTGTGCTCATAGCTTCCACAGTACTAGTCCCAAAAATACCCCCCGCGCCTTCAGCTGGCGCCTGGTAGACAGGGGAGGAGACAAAAACATATACTTCAATTAAGGCTGTATTTTTGGGTGACTGTAGTTTTGAAAACATAGCTACTGATAGGGATGTCACGATACCAGAAATTTAGTAGTTGATACCAATAGAAGTGAAAATCCATGATTCTCGATCCCAATTCGATACCACGGTAAAAAACAAAAGTAGAACAATAAATCCAACGTGCTTCAACATCCACCCCTTTATTACTGTTTGCATACTGGCTTTTGTTACGAAGTGAAATAGGTCATACTTCCCTCTCTATTATCTATTTTATATATTGCTGTGAAAACATCTCGTTCAAACAACTGGATTTATTCAAGTTTCTCACCGAAAACTACATTTTACAAGATGACATTTGAACACATAATGATAATGTTAGAATTTACCTTCGCCCAATACTAATTTTTACTGAATAGAGCCTGAATGCATAATATGTAAGGGATAATGTAGAGCCAACGGGTCATTGTTGTCAAAGAAACTTTGACATACATACTACCCGACTACATAATCCCTCTCACTACACAGCTACTTAATTAAGAAATCAATAATTTGACACAAAAACGGTCCGCCAGTGTCCGACTTATGAACTGCGCCCATAGCAACGGTCTGCTATACATAGCAATGGTTTGCTATAAAGAAATAACAGACCGCAGAACGCTGTGATTGACCAATCAGAATCGAGTATTCAACAACGGTGTGTAATAAAAGTCAATGGCATGTCCCGTGTTGAAATCGTCAGGACGAGAGCAAGTTAACGTTAACTGGCTCCTGCCAATTTCAACATGTATTTGTTATTCGTAATGTAGCATTATCGTTATTACTGCATCCCAAACACGTTTTCTAGCGTCCCCGGGACGATGGGACAACATTAGTCTCACACCCTGGCGGTACCCTGGGGGCGGCTGTGGCTCAGAGGGTAGAGCAGGTCGTCCATCAATCGGAAGGTCAGAGTTCGATCTCCGGCTGCTCCGGGTCACATGTCGATGTGTCCTTGAGCAAGACACTTAACCCCAAATTACTCCCGAAGGCATAGCCATCGGTGTGTGAATGAGTATTTAGATTAGATCCTGATGGGCAAAGTTGGCACCTTAGCAGCCTCTGCCATTAGTGTATGAATGTGTGTGTGAATGGGTGAATGCTGACGTGTAGTGTAAAGCGCTTTGAGTGGTCGGAAGACTAGAAAAGCGCTATATCAGTCCAAGTCCATTTACCATTTCACCTGCCTTACTGTAGAAAACCCGTACCGTCACATTTTCTGAATTTTGGCATCGACTTGGTCCTGAAGTATCAGTTATCGTGACATCCCTAGTTACTGATGTATTCAAACTTTTTATCAGGGTTGCATAATAATCACAAACAAAATGTTGGCCTCCACATCCTGTTAAACTTGACTAATGTATACTGACTTTGCCGTTTACAGTGTCTGCTCTGATGCATTAAATGTAGTGCTCTCTACTCACATGTGCCCAATCTCAAGTGTTTAAAGCCAGATTTGGCAGTCTTTAGACGGCTGATGGTGGCTTATTTACGCACATTCAAACTTACAGTGGTTTCTGGAAGTATATCCATCACTTGGTCCACGCCGACTGCATTTCCCTCGTCCCCCGTGCTCGGCCCTCCCTGCATCTCTCCGATGAGAATGCGCAGGGTGACCGCGGCAGCGTCCTTTTTTGCAACCTTCTTATTGGAAGCTTCTGCGACAGGGAACAGCCTCCCGTTGAGCATCACCTGCATACGGAATCTGACAGAGGGAGAGAAAACATACAGATGAGACACAGTGATCTGCCAATACATGATTAACTGAGCGGCTACAGTTTTCCAAGACTACTGTGTTGCATAACAAGCAATGTGATTTTCATTTTTAATTGGCAGCATCGTATGTCTTCATTAAGGCGGATTTATTTCTTACAGACTTTGAATCGATAGGTTTGTCACCAGGTGCATTACAGAAGGTAACAAACATGTGGAAGTAGAAACAGAAAATTCTGCATTTCACTTAATGGGACTATTTGTAACTTTCAGAAATGCTTCTTAACAGCGACACCTGTGGCCGTGAAATCAACGAAAGTCAGCGTCGGGCTCGTGCTTGTGCTCGCTCTAAATGGACAAGAACGAGCATCGCTCAAAACAGTGAGGCGACACACGTCAGCTAAAAGCACAATATCACTCTATATTTCAGCTGCTTGGCAGTAATGTTAGCTGACCAGACGAAGGTTTCTCCATGAATCAATGCTGATACTGTGTTTGCTTCTCCTGCCTCAGCGCAGGCTTCAGCAGCGGGGCTCCCCAGCGAGAAACTCGTCTCCCTCCTCCCACAGCCGGAGAGAGCAGGAAGACACCGGCAACCGGTCGGTAACGAGACGGTAACGTTTCTCTCTGCGGAGCCCCGTTACTTCACAAGACACGGGAAATCTCTGTTGGTCTGGAGGAGCTGCAGCATTTATTTCTGCACAAACGTTCACTAGATTCACCAGATATTCTCAGAGCTAAACTAACTCTTCTGCAGTGTGGGGTGAGCGCGCGTTCACGTCTAGAGGTGGAGCGAGTACGCGAGAATGCGCGCGCTGTCTGAGTGAAGGCGAGCAGGCAGAGGAGACGAGACAGCGGCCACACGCGAGCGCGCATATGCGAGCGCGCATGTGTGCTGACCCGCTACATTTATACGCTTAGAAAGTTACAAACAGTCCCTTTAATGAGAAAACAGATATCACTTCAACACCCCAAATTTGTAAAGTTGATATATTAAGTTATATTAAGTTATATTTAGGGATGCACTGATCCATCTTTTTCTTTCCTGATATCTCAACTAAGAGCATCTGCTAATATGGATTTCTGCTCTCATAACAGTGCTCTGTTTTTGCCAAATTTAAAATTTACATGGAACTAATTTGTTCAATTTAATAAGAGATTCCTGTGGCACTGAAAATTGAATCTGTGGCGTGCCGTGACTTATTGACTGTGGATTGGTCAATACCTGATCCACTTTGTAAGGTCAGTATTGGCCACAGCTAGGTTCCAACATTACAGCATGAATACACAGACAATGATCACAGATTCATTTACTTTACTCAATTAAATCTTTATAGTAACAAACACTACGTGACTAACCTTGGGTCGTGAGAGGGTCCTGACTGGTCGAGGAGCAGGAACTCACAGTTGTGGCCCAGATACTGGGCGTACTCCATGAGGCCGCTGACGGGGTTCTTCAGCCTCACCTCCTGTAGTTTGGCCCACAGGTTCTGAGGAGGTGGAGCAGCCAGCGACACAGCTACAGTTCCCACGGAGTTGGCCTGCTCTGCTGCCAGTTTCCCAGCGTCCGTCTCTCTGCGAATGGCGTTGAGGAATTCTGGGATGTCGTCAGTGGCCCATTGTCCTTCATTGGTCTCTTCGTCTTTACATGTGGTAAGGGATGGGGGCTTGAGGGCGGATTGGGACTTAAAAAGGGTAAAAGCAGAGGTAAAGGGTTAATAAAATCAAGGTAGAAGTCCAAGTCTGGTAGCTTTAACTGAATACATCCAGTAAAAAGACATTTATGGGAATGAAACGTTGCTCTTATATTGTGCAATTTCAGCATCTGGTATCATTCTATAAATCATATAAATGTAAATCACCTTAATACCATTAAATAAGTTAAATGAAAATACAAAGTACAGATATTGTGCCTACCGCTTCACTATGACTTTGCTCTGGCATCCAACCCTCTGGGAGCGGCAGTGGCTCGAGACCTGGTATTGTAGGTATTGGTGAAGACGGCTGGAAGATAGACCCTCCTCCCTCCTCATCTCTACCGGGTTCCCGCTCAGCGCGGGGGCTCATTGCGGCTTTAATGCTCCTTTCCATCCTCTCTCTGCGGTGGGTGGAGAGCTCCCAGGTGGGAGGGTTAACTTCACCATTCTTAACGACTTCACCTTGCTTCTCCAGCGAGTAGAGGGTGGGATTGACCTGCTTAGTACCCCTAAGACCCAGATTTTTGGCTATGACAAGAGCACTAGCCTCCCCTGAAGTCAGCAGGTACTTCAGAACTAGCTCCCTCTGTTCTGCCATTGCGGGAAGCGCAAGTTGCGGATCAGGTGAGCTAGTAGTGATGGGATGTTGTTTCACCTGGTGCTGACCAGGGACCTGGGATTTTTCAGAGCCAAATGACTCTGAAGAGGAGCAGTAAGAGGAACTGGATTCTGTGTCAGAGTCCTCTTCTTCGCCTTGTCCCCTGTTTTCTGCTGTTTCTGTTTTTAGCTCAACCTTGGCTTCAGGATCTGGAGGGTGTCCTGAGCTGACACACAGATGGGAGGGTGGACTCTGTACTATAGAGTGTTGATCTTTCTCGCCTCCGAGAGCTTCTCTGTAAAGACTCCACTCGGGAGGAAGGAGTCCTTGCTTGGAGGCTTTCTGCGAGCGCTCCAAAGAGTAGAGGGCCTTGTTGACTATCTTTTTAGGCAGATGCAGTTTTTTGGCTAACAATTTTGCAGAGATGTTCTCACTTGGCCTCAAAGCAGCCAAAACCCTGTGAACCTGGTCCTGGATGTCAGGGGTGAGAGTGATGTCACCTTTAGTGAAGCTCGACTTTGCCGAGCTGCTGGATGCAGAAGGTCTGCCGAACCTTTCTCTTCCTCTGTTGGGCCTGTCTCGATGAAGAGACAAACTCTGAAAACTGTCACACACAGAGTCTGTCGGACCGCGCCACGGTCTGTTGGAGTACTGGTTGTGGTGTGTACCTTGTAACTGGTTTCTGGCACCTGGGTGTACAAAACTCTGGTCCTGACTATACCCCCCTCTACCCCTTGGGCTGCTGTTGGGGTATGATGAATATCTACTGTAGCCTGACTGGGGCTGGTATGAGGAACTGGGCAGCCTGTCGGGTACCACTCCCGCTCCCCCTCCACGTGGACTAGCTCTGAACTGTGGCGCCTCGGACCTCTGTCCTCTCAGGAATTCTGCCTGTTGGTACTGAAAGGAATTGGGAGCAAAATTGGAACCGTGATTCTGATGATGTGAGCTGTTGAGGTCCTCTGGTTTAGGGGCCAGGTTATTGTGCTTTGGTACGGGCGGAGCAGAAGGGTTGAGAGAAGGAGCTGGGGGTGGTTGTATGGGCGCTACGGGACGGGCAGGGCTGTTGTAGTAACTTGAATACGGGCTCTGCTGTGGGCCAGCTCTAGGGTAGAGTGGGGCTGCGCCAGGTCTGTAATAATTCTCCTTGGCATGGAAGTCGGGTGGTGGATACCTGTGGAAGTGTTCTTTGTAAGGCCCTCCTCTACCTCTGCTCATAGCGCAGGGGTTGAGCGCGAAGGGGGCCGGTGCAGCTTGATGTGCAGCTCCTGTGTGAGTGTACGTCCTCTAGCACAAACAGCAGACCCTGATGGAGAGTCAGGGCAGGCCAATTGCAGCAGAGCACCTGAAATACAAACAAAGGACAATGTCAGGAGAAAGAAATAACTATGAGATAATTGAATGGAGTCAAAATGAGCAGCAGCATGGAGGGTAAGAGACACTGTTGTTCCAGTCAATAACACAAGTTCAAACACCTGCTGGCAAATCTCCAACCTGCTCAAGTGTCCTTGGATAAGTCAGTGACACTATAGCAGAATCAAGGACATGATCCTAAACTCTTCTTGAAATGTAGTATAAAATATACAGCGGACATTGAAATATCTGGGTATTATGAAAAAAAAAAAAATGAAGATTACGTGCAGAGGATAAGCTGTAATGTACACCAACACCGTCAACGCTGCTGTGTATATCTTTGGATTATACCCTAGCCAGTCTACAAGGATACTGCAGGGTGACATACTGTCTCCCCCAGTCACACTGAAACTTAATCCCAAGGTAAAAGGATGGTGATTAATAATTCAGAACTTCTTGTGACTATTCTGTTTTATTTCTGGCCTTACAAATTATTGCTGGATCTGGATCCATAGCGGATAGGAAAAGTGAGACACCGATGCAGGCAAAAAGGACACTTCCAAGGACACAAGAGAACGTAAAGGGCTGCCTGTCAGTGACAAGCTGTGGACAGAAAATCATGCAGCTGACGTCCTGCTGGCTATAATGAGAAGGTTTTGCGAAGCTAGGTTTATTCCTTCCTCCAAAAAAAACAAAAACACATATTGAAAACATTCAATGAGTACAAATGTAGATCCTGAACTGCATAGTGCAGAATATCCTTCTATGGTACAACATACATTGATTCAGCCTCAAGTGTCATATCTGACAACATTCAATAATGTCTATATCACAGTGAGACTGACAACAAGGAGACACCTGACAAGGAGTCAGGTTTCATCCCCTCTGGCCCCGTCAGCATCACTGGTCTGCCACATCGAGCTGAGCAGGCCCGAACACCGCCACATTAATAGAGAACACCATAGTGTTGGTTCATCACAGTAATAGGGGCCGACAGGGCCGGAAGCCCGGGGGCCGAACGCGGCTGGAGCTGACTCATCTTGACCCTGATGCAAGGCAACAGTTGACAGCCAAAATAACAACTGTTTTTTTCAGAATCCACTGACAATTATGCGCCTCTCGGTTTGAGCCTGGGGAGAAGCACGGGCAACATTTGACAACTCATGAATCAACTTTTTTTGCACACTTCATGCTGTTGTTATGTAAAGACACAGCAAAACACCATGAATGCACAGTCTGATGTTCAAAGTGACCTCTTCCTCTCCATCACTGACACCTCTGTGTCCATTGTCAAGTTATCAGTGCAGAAAGGTTAAAGCTGCAGTGGGTAGAAATGGAGCAAATATGATTTAAAAAAGTTATTTTTATAAAACAGTCACTATATCATGACCGTAGTGCATGAGACAGGTAATCTAAAAAAAAAATCACTTGCCTCCGTGTCCTTCGGTGCTCCTAATGGCATCTGCAAGATTTCACAGACCGGAGGAAAACAACCAATCGGAGCCGAGCTGCAGCCTGCCGTCTCTGAGCAGCTGTCAATCACTCGCAAACTCCGATCGAACGGTCAAACTAGGCAGCGCTGAACAAATATGAATCAATATTCTGTTACTGTAATGCCTATTTCTCTCCTCAAATGTTTTCAGAATCATCTTGTAGTGTACTGTTTAGCTGTAAAATGAGAAAGTTTGTAACCCGGTAGCCAATGTTGAGATAAGTTGGAGCACAGCCAATAGGAACGCTCAATGGGAACGCTCTCTCTCTGAAATGAGATTGTGATTGGTCAAAGTCTCCTGTCACAGGCTAGATTTTTTTAAAGCCTGAAATCAGAGCCATCAGGAGGTGCAGAAGTCTAGTTTTCTCTCAGAACACTTTTGCCCAATGATGCAAAAAAACCAAAAACGTTCTGCCTACTGAAGCTTTAAACCTGGTACACGCTCTGAATCCAGCGCACACATCTTCACTTGTGCATGCAACACACCACATTTCAGGCCCAGTGGGCTCACAGAGTATTGTGAATCTCACCTACAGTAGGTCAAAATCAAAGTAGAAGCAGAGAGGAAAAAAAGGTGGGAGGTTTCAACGTTGCTGCTCCTGTAGCCTCCAAATGATGAAAGGACTTTCACCGAGATAGCAACTTACAAATCACGAGTCACAGAGTAAACACGTTTGTAGATTGTTAAAGATGCACTCTGGGAAACGGGAAAAACAGGTTTCAAACGCAGAGTCTTCCGCTTGAGATGAGCCAGGTCCTTTATTCTGTAGCTTCCACAATGAAAACACCAGAGATGCCCCTCGCTTATAAATGCTGTAAAAACACGTTGCTAACTATTGCACCACGAAATTGAGAGGATTATACAGCGCATGGTCCGTGCTAAGGAAAGGGAAACAGACTCGAGTTAAGTTTCGATTTCATTTCTCCCACTCTAAGTTAGGTTTCCATTGTTGGCCACGTGACCAGCAGAGGCGCAACGAGGGCAGAGAGACTGATGCACAGACACATACAGATGGGCAGAAGTGTCTATACATGACCAAAACAAAGTAATAAACGTATAGTGTCTCTGCAGTCCACCTCAAAAACAATCAATGTGTTGGTACTGTGGAGCTGCAAGGACACCCTCTCTTGAAAGCATGCTGTATACACAGTACACTGAGGCAGAGGAGACAGACATCACATGCTCAGATCAGATTCTCACATTAAAAATAAAACAGAGGTTGAGAGAATGATGGAGACTGATAGTGATGTCATTTTGGGGGAGATACAAATATCACAGTAAAACGTTGATATCTTGTTACAGGATTGTGATGGGATGAACAAAAAAAAGAAAAAGTAAAAGTACTATAAGGTGAAGGTCACTCTCAAAAACAAGACACATGGTGTGCCTATAGGGAACAATATAGCCCCTTTTCACACATGGATTTAGTAAAACACTCACATCACAGCCAAACCTTACTTCATCAGTGTCCTGGAAGTGATTTCCCACCATTTATGTTTCAGTAAAATGCGCCAAACTCAGTATAGGTGTTAGATCAAATCTGCCATTTCCAGTATAAATGTACCAAGCTGCATTAAGATAAGATAAGATAAGATATTCCTTTATTAGTCCCGCAGTGAGGGAATTTGCAGTGTACAGCAGCAAAGGGGATAGTGCAAAAAACAAGATGCATCAGCTAACACGTAGCGTCATGATATATATCTATATATCTATATATCTATATATAGATATATAGATATATATATATAAACAGTCTACATAGTTTCACATTTGTGTATCATCGCAAACTTAATGTGGAGGACAAACTCTGCTGTGATGAAAAACTACTATACAAAAACAAAACACATTCACTGATCATTTATTGTGAGATTAACCTCCCCTTTCCTCATACAAGTTAGCATCTAGCTATTTGACGCTCTGGATATATTTATCTCTGGGTTTATGTGATGCTAAAAGAGATGGACACACTCCTGTTTTCCATTTCAAAAAAGGGTACGACTATTTTAGGAGGGTTGATATATATATATATATATATACATATATATATATATATATAAACAGTCTACACTGTTTCACATTTGTGTATAAACTTAATGTGGAGGACACATACTCTGCTATGATGAAAAAACTACTATACAAAAACAAACACTGAGGATTTCTTCTGAGGTTAACCTACTCTTCTTCATACAAGTTAGCATCTAGATAGGAGGGTTAATCACCCAGGGCAACGGATAACGAAACCCAGGGCAACGGATGGAACGGATGAAACCCAGGGCAACGGATGGAACGGATGAAACCCAGGGCAACGGATGGAACGGATGAAACCCAGGGCAACGGATGAAACCCAGGGCAACGGATGAAACCCAGGGCAACGGATGGAACGGATGAAACCCAGGGCAACAGATGAAACTCAAAAGCCCTCGCTGTTATCTCTTCTTTGTTCTACGTGTTCTTTGAATGAACATAAAGCGTTAACTTGGAACAGCTACAGGTGAGACGTGTTGCTTAAATGTGATTCAAAACCAACGAGACACGCGTGTTTTAAGACGTCTAAATGTCTAAATGTGTCACGGTAAAGCCATGTTAGCGGTCTGTGTTAGCATCGTCCCTCCTCCAGCTAACGCTAGCCTGCTAGCTTGTGACTGGCAGCAGTAGCACCGCACTGGCACTGCACCATTTCCACACTACCGCCTGCAGCCCAGCCAATCCGTTATCTGCTGACGCAAACCACTCTTCAGCCAAGCCATTAACACACTTTAAACAACCTCAGGGGCTTTAGTCGGTTACCTGAACTCGCTGTGTTGTCGCCTCTTGTTGGGGCTCTTGTTGGTGGTCAGTGTTTTAATGCGGTGATAACCATGGACACAATCAAAGAGCTGCTGCGCGGAGAGGTGACGCGTATTGCTTACGACCCGACACACGGCTGCGAGGCGCGTGTGGATGACGTAGCAGCATTGGCAAGGTTCAAATATTTTATATCAGATGTGTCCTATCCATGATGCTTTACTGACACAGTTTGAGTTAGATAGATAGATAGATAGATAGATAGATAGATAGATAGATAGATAGTAACTTTATTGATCCCGAGGGAAATTACAGTTTTCAGCATCACAGTTCCATAGTGAGAAACATGTTAGTAAAAAGGCAGTAAAAAAGTTAGTAGTGCAAAGTACAAAAAAATATATACCAAATATAAAAATACAAGGAGATGAAGAAAACTGTTAAAACTGAATATAGTGCAGGGTAACAACAGTGATACACGACTATTAAAAAAAGTGAATATAGTGCAGAAGAGACGATGTCAGATGTGTCCTATCCATGATGCTTTACTGTAACATTTTGAGTTAGATAGATAGATAGATAGATAGGTAGGTGGATAGATAGATAGATAGATAGTAACTTTATTGATCCTGAGGGAAATCCAAGTTTCCAGCATCACAGTTCCATAGTGCAAAACATGTTAGTAAAAAGGCAGTGAAAAAGTTAGTAGTGCAAAGTACGAAAAAATATACCAAACATAAAAATACAGGGAGATGAAGAAAACTGTTAAAACCTAATATAGTGCAGGGTAACAACTGTGATTCACTACTATTAAAAAAAGTGAATATAGTGCAGAAGAGACGATGTCAGATGTGTCCTATCCATGATGCTTTACTGTAACATTTTGAGATAGATAGATAGATAGATAGATAGATAGTAACTTTATTGATCCCGAGGGAAATTCAAGTTTCCAGCATCACAGTTCCATAGTGCAAAACATGTTAGTAAAAAGGCAGTAAAAAAGTTAGTAGTGCAAAGTACAAAAAATATACCAGATATAAAAATACAAGGAGATGAAGACAACTGTTAAAACTGAATATAGTGCAGAGTAACAGCTGTGATACACGACTATTAAAAAAGTGAATATAGTGCAGAAGAGACGATGAAAGATGTGTCCTATCCATGATGCTTTACTGTAACATTTTGAGTTGATCATATCAAGACTTAGATTTGGACACACTGGACTAAACAGCACACTATTTAAAATAGGTAAACATGACACAGGTAAATGTGATTATTGTGGACAAGAGGAAACGGTGGAGCATGTCATATTGCATTGTGAGAGATATGAGGAAGAAAGAAGGCATTTGAGTCAAGGCTTCAAAGAGATTAAAGCACATTTTGATTTAATAGATATTCTACAAAAGAACTCACTAAATGAGTGTTACAGAATATTATTGATGCTTTACAAAGCTTAAAACTTTCCTGTTGGATATCTTTACAGAGATAAACATGCTCTTAGTTTTCAACTTTCACAGTGATACTGCTGCAATGATAAGCTACAATAAGACTGGTGGCAAAGGTCATTAAAGAGGGACACAAATACCCCACACCTCACCTCCATACCATTATTGACACACAGTACACCTGAACTGAATGGACTGTAATCGCAAATAAAACTCTTGAATCAATGTGTTGCAACCAAAATTACACATTTTTGTCGCTCGAGCAGGTTTCTCTTCTCTGTATACTGAGATTCAAATTTTCTTCTTTGGCTCGACCTAATAGTTCAATTCAGGGTTTACATGTTGTCAGTTTTCTCTCACAGGCCTATTATAAATTATTTATTTGTATAACACTTTTGAAAAACAAAGGTTTACAAAGTACAAAACAAATAGTGCAAGATTAAAGAAAACACCAATAAAACAGCAACATAATAAATATCTAAAATAGATAAGGAAATATAATAAATACAGTATAGGAGGGGGCAGTAAATACAGTTTATATGACAAAAAGGCTCAAATACAAATAAATCTTGAAAATATAACAGAATCAGCCATTTTAGTAAAGTAAATGGTTTAGGCCTAAACTCTGAAGTCCTCTGTCCCCATTAGATTTGAGTTTATTTAGACTGTTATCAATTTTCTCTGGGTTACCAGATATGTCTGTGTCGATCTGTCTCAACGGTCAGGTTGTGGTCACTCAGCCTGTATTTAGAAAATGTCTTGCTCAATTTTGTTTTATATTCTGTTGAGCTTCCGTTTAATGTAAATATCAAGGAATTTGTCAAGTGTTGTCAAGGGAAAATGTCTTTCAAGCCATTTTCAAAGTCATAATTGGATGTGAGTGGCACTAAATTGTTGTTATACTGAGGTAGAGACCTGGCTATCTAGTGCGCTTATACACAATATATTCTGTATGTTTATATGTTTTTTAAAAAAAAAAAAAGTTATACTTTAAAAAAGTCATTAAAATCAGTCGGCTGTCCTTAAATTTGTGGGCATCACATATTTATTATAGGGGAGGAGAAATATGCTCATAAGCCCATAATAAAACCAGAGAGAGAGAGAGAGAGGGTCTATTCAGTTGAATTCTGATCATGTGATGAAGTGTCTTCCTCCTCTTTGGTAAAAACAAGTCAAGGGATGTTTGTCGAACTTTGACTCACAATAAATGTATTTATAATATAGTGAGCTTTTAGGAGACCACTGATTATATCTGGCAAGCTAAAGTTTTGCACTTTGCTATCATATCCAGTGGGTGTCACCATTACTCTGTGAATACTGATGCCAGATTCTACCAGTTGCAGTAAAGAAGCAAAACAGCTTTTGAATATTGCTGGAAAAAGGGGGTGTTAGAAAAAGACAGACTGTGATACAGTAATTTAAAACTGTTGTTTGACTGATTTGAAATGTTTCCTTGTAGGCAACTAGTGTGTTTGTTATTTTGCTCCTTTTATTTCCTTCCCAAGCTTTGCGTTAAAGACAACACTTGGATTACTGCTGCAATATAATCCCATGAACTGGATCCATAGACTCTCTCAAAAATGCAAAGCCCCCCTTGAGATCCAACCCCAGGGGTGAAAATCAGTGAGTATGTGCACGGTGAAACAGAAGATGACTGATGTGATGACAGATATGTGCATATCAGAAAGTCTGCAGGAATTGATAAGAGAAGCATGAAGGGTGAATGTGAGTTGCTAGTTGGTGTATGCCCAGCTCTCAGTATCTGACTGATTCCGACACACAGCATCTCCCTCTTCAGAGGAGTATTCCTTTCACTGCATCTCTCACTCACTCTGCTCCCCCTCCCTTTCCACTCCTCTCCCTTCTCCGCCACTGCCGGTATCACACTCTCTCCACTTGTTTTTCTACAATCTTTCTTCCTCTTCAGACCCCGCTCTCTATCTCACTCTCCCCTTTCTTCATTCTCCCTCATCCTCTCTCTCTCTATTTCTCCCTCTTCCTCCACTCTTTCTCTGTTCATACAGAGGAATGCAGTATGTGGCAGGCTGTGGCTCTTTGGCTGTTGATACTTGTAACTCTGCTCCAAGGTGAGTGACTTTCATTGGTGCTTTACTGTGCTCGAACAAGTGTGTGTGTGTGTGTTTCTGCATGTGCTGTGTATACTGTATATGTGCTCTTGCATGCCTAGTGTCAGCGAGCACTCTGTTCCTAATAACTGTGCACTCAGCAGCTCATTTCAGCACTGGGAGAGAGTCTGCTGGGGTGCAGCCAGACAGAAAATAATGGATTTATTTTTGTAATGAGAGAGCCACAGTATGAAATGCAATCATCTTTACTGCAGATTACAGAGCTGAGCTGTGCATTTTTTTTTAGATGAAACAATGCTGTGATAGATAGATAGATAGATAGATAGTTAGATAGATAGATGGATAGATATATAGATATATAGATAGATAGATAGATAGATGGATAGATAGATAGATAGATAGATAGATAGATAGATAAGATAAACTTTATTTATCCCGAGGGAAATTGCTGTGCAGCAGTTACAATACAAAGTACAAAAGAGTGCAAATATAAAAATAAAAAATGCAAAAAAACAATAGGGTGCAAATAAAGTATAAGTAAGTGTAGATTTGCATGGTTACAGTAATACAGAATGGTCATGATTATGTCCATGATATTGCACATATAATGTCCTATTATTGCACATTTTGTCCCATTTTGTCATGTGAGTCAGTTGTAAGGTGTTGAGTTGTAATGATGAAATAATCCGATGTAATCCACGAGACACATTTAGATTGATAGACACTGTAGATAGATAGATAGATAGACATGCTGAGAGAAACAGAAGGGTGATTATGATGGTTAATTTAATATGTCTGGACATTATGGACACTGGGGACTATTAATCTGAATTATAGGCGTACCATCTGTGGAGTCATATTGATATTAATTAAGGTCCAGTAAATGAATATAGATTTGACATAATGCAGCAAGTGCATTAATCTCAGACCATTTAACACTAAATAAAGTGGTATGTGCTGGTTTCCTGCAGAAGAGGCACTGTGGAGCTGTTTAAAGTGTAGGCCCTATTATTTAAAAAAAACAAAAAATAAAACTTATTCAGTGTGCCTCTTATAGCCACCAATGATAGCTCCCTCTTTATCAAAGCGATTGCCTTGTTGAGAATGAATCAAAAGTGAATTGGTGGAGTTATAGGGCGAGGAAAGAGACATAGTTCCCTGCTCTCATCGTCGTGAGTGCTGCTGTGTGTGTCCGTCTGGGGTGTTTCAGTGTTTAATGGCCTCACTATTTCCTGCATGAAATGAAACTGACATTTTTACAGCGGTGGGAAAGACTCAGACTGTCTGCTGGTGATCAATCAGAGACGCAATTGATTAGGAGGAACAGGATTTTTCCTGCTTTCTCTCCTCTCTTTCTCTCACACATTTTCATTCCGTGTTCTCTTGTCCCGTGTAATCTCTACTCTACTCTATATCTCCGTCTACATCTCCATCTTTAAACATTTTCCTTTATCTTGAAAAGTCCACCCTCTGTTTTACCTCCATTGGAGCATGTCTTCTCTCCCTCTCTTTTTCTTTCATTCACCTGGTCTTCCATTTCTACACCACTTTCTCCCAAACTATCCAACAGTCTTTGTAATCACACCGTTTTTCTGCTTTCGCTCTCTCTTCAGTGCTTTCTGCTTGTCTTCCCTGACACAGCTTTCACTTTGTAACTGTCACTTTTTCTCTCTGGATTCAACTCTCCCATTTTTTTCCATCCCATCCTCTCCCCTCAATTGAACTCAGTATCACTGCAGGGTCCTCACCAGCGGTTTCTGCTCAGGGAGCTGCTGAAGGACTACAACCCTATGGAGAGACCGGTGGCCAACGACTCCCAGAGTCTCACTGTTCAGTTCTCCTTCACGCTAATGCAGGTCATGGATGTGGTACGCATGGCACAAATGCACCATAAACACATTTATACACACATACAATCCATTCAAACAAGAAATATACTCTTAATATATCTCCTCCTAATGCAATTCCAACGTGAAAATGCATTATAAAGTTCAGCTGAGGCTAATAAGAAGTTTGATCAGTCTGAATCAGTCAAATCAAATGGATACCTCCCAAACTTGAAGTAATGTTAGCGTGTTTCCATGGACAGTGTTTCCTTGTTGAGGGATAGTAACACAAAGATTGAATTTTATACTAAAGACTGAAGATATCCACTTAATTCTTCACACTGCTGAAGTCTTATAATAGCTTGAGTTGAACTTAGGAGTGCATTTTAACACATTAAAGAGGGATCACTCTCCCTCAATTTAATTCACATAACCTTGATTGGTATGAATGTTAAAGTTGCATTATTGCCAAAACTAAATTGCAAAACAGACATTAAATCAGCTACTCTATGTTTTCTGTTATGCAAGGATGAAAAGAACCAGATCCTCACCACGAATGCCTGGCTACAGATGGTGAGCATAATGAACGATTTAATTAATGACGTGACATTGATCTATGTAGTGAACACCCATGTGTAGGTATGCACACCCATCACTTGCGGGATCAGCTACACAGTTCCATTCCAGTTTGGCTTTCAGTGTCATGATAATGGATTTGGACTTGAGTGCATATTTCTTCATCAAGTCAGTCTTATTTATGTAGCTCAAAATCACTTTACAGTCTGTGCAGCATACAACACCTGTCCTTAAACCCTTGATTTGAGTAAGAAAAAACTCCCCCAAAAGAGCAGGAGGGGCAACAGAGGAGGGACGGACAGACATGCAAAAGATGTTCGAGTAAACTGAAATTACAATAGTAAAATAACAACATGGAAAATCAGAATGGCAGTGTGTTTGTTGTATATTTATGTGTGTCTTCATATTTACGTTCATATGTAAAAGCATTGTTGTGCTTGTGTCTCCCAGCAGTGGTACGACCACTACCTCCAGTGGAACCAGTCAGAGTATCCTGGAGTTAAGAACCTCCGTTTCTCTCCCGGCCAGGTCTGGACACCTGACATATTGCTTTACAACAGGTATGTGTGGCATATAAACACACGCACTCACACACACACACACACACACAGTGCTGCTGCTGATCTCTAAACTATCTCATCCCTGTGTTACTCTCCTCCAGTGCTCATGACAAGTTTGATGCCACCTTTAAGACCAATGTGCTGGTGAACTCCAGCGGCTTCTGTGAGTATCTGCCTCCAGGTAAGTTTTTATTAATCAGCATCTCGTCCTCAAAATCAAACTACAGTCTCCCGTCATTCTGCACACGTACTCATGCTGCAGCAAATTAATCCTAAAATCTAATCTTCACATCCAGATGGCTGCACCAAACAACATTTTTTATCAAGGTTCTTTTGCTCCTAGTACATCTTGGGACGATTTTATTTTATTTTTATATTTTCTCTCTTTCACTTTTCCTGCTTTTCTCTCAAGGAATATTCGTCAGCACCTGTAACGTGGACGTGCGATGGTTCCCGTTTGACATCCAGCGCTGTGAACTGAAGTTTGGCTCCTGGACCTTTGATGGCTGGCTGCTGGACATACAGATGAAGGAGGCAGATGTGTCAGGGTACATGACCAACGGAGAGTGGGACCTAGTGGGTAAGAAGACAGGCTGCCAAGGCCCTGGGAGACAAACAGTGCTGCTTAGTAACAGTGCTTAAATTACATAGATTTTAGTAGAAGTTGAGGTATGCTTAATGAACATTTTGAAGAATTTAGTGGTATACAAACAACATATTCTGCCACCCTGCATCCTTGATTTTCATAAAACCATCCCTCTATAATCTACTTCAGCTCAATAGCATCTTTTTATGATGCCGGTCCTATGTCAGACTTTTCTTTGCCTCACTGGTGTTTTCTGCATTGTAATGCCGTCTTTGCTCCCATCTCTGCCCCCTCAGAGGTCCCTGGAGGTCGTCACGAAGTTTTCTACGACTGCTGTGCAGAGCCCTACCCCGATATTACCTTTGTGGTGACCTTACGAAGGAGGACCTTGTTTTACGCTCTCAACCTCCTCATCCCCTGCGTACTCCTCTCCTGCATGACCCTGGTGGTCTTCCTGCTCCCCGCCAACTCGGGGGAGAAGATCAGCCTGGGTGAGGAATAACAAGAGGAGGGTGGAGAAGAACAGGGGTGAGGGATGGTGTTACAATAAGAACGGTTGAGAAAATATGGAAATCAACATATATATATATATTTCTTGCTACATATTCCTCCTTGTGAAAGCCTTTCACTCTTTTAGTGTTTCTACTATTAATCTCTGTCTGTCAACATTACTGGAAAACTTTCAATAAGCTATGCAGAGCTTTTGTAGTGTGTCAGGGGGGCTTAGATGGAGGGAAGGAGAGACAGAGAAAAGACAAGGCGAGAGGGAAGATGAGATAGACAAAAATCGAATGAGTTTTCCTAGGGGTGTCAGAGAGACTGATGATTGTGCCGAGAAGTCAAGTGCGCCATACCAAATATACTGTTCCACTAAGGATTCTCTCTTCTTTTCCTTTTAAATCCGCTACTCCCCGGTGTCCTGTCTCTGCCTCCAGGCATCACGGTTCTGCTCTCTCTGACCGTCTTCATGCTGATGGTTGCAGAGATTATGCCCGCCACTTCAGATTCTGTACCCCTGATAGGTCAGTTTCTCTCTGTGAAAGCACACGTGTGCATCTGTTTGTGGGTTTTGGTGTTTCTTGGGGAGGGGGACTGACATTGTTCATAGCACCCTAATGAGTGAAACATGCTCCCCTCCTGTCTGTGTCAGGTCAGTACTTTGCCAGCACCATGGTGATTGTCGGGATGTCAGTAGTGGCCACAGTCATCGTCCTTCAGTTCCATCACCACAACCCCAACAGCGGAAACATGCCACGTTGGGTGAGTTTTAATAATTATAATATAATAATAAAATGTATTCATGGAGCACTTTTCTAAACAATATATAAAAACATTTGTTTCAAATACTTTACAACAAAACTCCAAAACATCCACATAAAATGGATAAAATAAGGAGCCAAATGAAATAAAATCATGGTAAGCTTTATGATAAAAGTGGGATTAAAAAGAGGGCACTTTATTTGTCATTTTTCAATTCCAGCAAAGCAGTCATAGTGCTCCAGGGATGACGTATTTTTGTAGGCCAGCCAGGAAGTTAGCATCGCCCTGCATGGTTCCCTCGACAAAAAGCCAATGGGATTTTTCTATTGGGTTTTGGATTATTGCTGAAAATAAGCTCTGTGGCAAACAAGCGTTTATGATACTTACATGGTTTGTTCAGCAAGATAATCTTCACAAATGAACACCACTTTTGTGAGTTTTGAAGTGTGAATGCAATCACTAGAAGTAAAAAGCTAACGTTAGGCTATAAACTAACTGCCCTACGGTCGCTTAAGCGTGAGTATAAACAACGAGGCTGTAAAGGCGGATGAGTCGGCGTGATGATTTTTAGTATAGTCTCATTTAGCCACTTGTTAGCTGTTTTTTAAGACACATAAAGACTTCAAAATTCACGAGTGGGATATTTGCTGACGTTTTTTATGTGGTAGAACAAAACGTTAAAATCACTTAAGCTTGTGTTAACCGCAGACCTTATTTCAGGCATCTAACTAAAAACTCATTAAAAAAAAACATTGACTTCGAGATGAGGGAACCGGAGGTGCTAAAATGCTAATTCATTTTCAGGTTTTAGGACACATTCCTGTCGCACTCTATTGGCAATGAAAATCTTTGGTCTCAGGTTCCTTGAACAATGCTCATAACATTTGTATATATAAAAGGGGAAATCAAACAAGTAAAAGAAAAATGATAATCTAAGGCATAAAATAGTGCAGTTCAAATATAGGGCTTAAAAATAAACATAAGTAAATATAAAAGTAACGTGTAAATTTGTTTGGACTCTTGGATGGCCAAGAGGCCATTGCTTGAGGATCTCAGATTATGTGAAGGCTCATAATAATTCATTAATACAGCAAGGTGGCTGGTCATGCAATGCTTTGAAAGTTAAGAGTGAAAGTATTAAATCAATTCTAAAATGAACAGACAGCCAGTGTAGAGAAGCAAAAACAGCTGTAAGAGTTTTATAGCCTAAGGGCATTTGATCAAGGCAGATGAAAAGGGCATTGCAATAATGTGAAGATGTGATGAAATAAAGGCTTGTATGAGATTTTCAGTGTCTGTAAAACCAAATCTTTGCAGTACCCCTGACAAGACTAAACAAGCTTAGAGACATGTTTATCCAAATTTAAAATGGGATTAAATGCTCTACCTAGAAGATTTAAAGCTAGTGGTTTAATGTGGCACGATACTAGATGTGGTTGAACCTGATGAGCAAAATGTTGAAGGCCAATAAAGAATCCTTCGTGCTCATCTGACGTGTGTTTGTCAGTATTTGTGTCTTTGTGTGTTTCAGGTGAACCTGGTTCTGCTGCAGTGGGTTCCTTGGTTCCTGCGGATGAAGCGTCCAGGAGAGGGAGCGGAGCCGCCTCTTTCCAGCTGCCAGGTAGACTCTCAGAGCAAGACCATGTCCTCTCCTACCACCACCCATACCACCACCACCATCCCAACGCCAGCGCCCTCCATCCACCCCCAGGGGCTCAACTCCCTGCAGGCCAGCCTGGCTCAGCTCAACCACCCTCTGTCACACCCACCGCCCCACCGGCTCAATCCTCAGGCTGTCATCCTCCCCAATCCCATCAACAGAGACCCCAGCCCCAATCCGCATCCACAGCCCAACGGCCATCTGCTCTACATGGGCTTCCAGACCTTCCAGACCACTGCAGAGCTGGAGCCAGTTCAGAGGAATAGAACCACAAGTCACGGGAGGGTTAACAGTGGACTAGGTGGAGGGGAAGGAGAGGGAGCAGCAGCAGGAACAGCTGGAGATACACCTATCCATCACCACATCCAATCTTCTAAGTTTGGGAGCCCCCCACAGGAAACTCCCCTGTCCCCAGACCCTGACCCATTAGCCACATCCTCTGGACCCTGTGGCCTAGAGGCCGGGGCTGGAGCAGGGAGATCTATACACACCCACAGCAGTGTGATCCGATCTGTGGCAGTGGACAACCAGCTGCAGGCTCTCCTGTCGGAGGTGCAGTTTTTAGTGGACCGTGTTAAGGAGCAGGACCGGCAGCTCAGTCTGGCAGAGCAGTGGCAGTTTGCTGCAGCTGTCATCGATCGCCTGTGTCTGGTGGGATTCAGTGTTTTCAACATTATCTGTACCATCGCTATTCTCATGGCTGCACCCAACTTTGGAGAAGCGCTGTCAAAAGACTTCCTCTGACAAACCAGAAACAGAGAGAGAGTGGGGGATGTTAAGGGATAACACAGATGAGGATTTGTTGGAAGCACAATTGCTGTTAATAACAGCGGGACATGCAACTGCAAATATTTCCTATTCAGTAGGATGGAGTGGACTATGATTCAGAAACATTATGGTGCAATTTATTTACATTTTCATGACAGAATAGACCTGACGATGCTCACATTCACACATTCTTTCAAGTTTGATTGATGTGTTTGTTTCTCCCAAAAGGCGGCACTCCAGTCTTAAAAAAAGTGAAAGATCGTCTCATGCATTGATCCTTTTGGTGAGTTTTATTTCCAACTAATGGACTGAAACCTTCAACAGAGCATCACATGTTTCAATGGAATACGGATGATCGTTGGTAGATTTTGATTTTGATTTTTGAAAAACTTTGACAGTTTGACAGAGTTTTGAGGATCCCAAAGGAAATTCATCCCAGAATCTATGTGAAAACCTGGAAGCATGACTTAACTAAATTTGTTATAAAGTATTTGTACTGCCGTCTTTGGATGCTACATGAAGATGCTCAGTAGAGAAACTGGACACTGATGTGCTGCATGTAAACCTGTATTTCCTGACAATACAGACCAGAGTCTCTGTGTGCTGTGTGTCACGACTGATGGGTTTCTTTACAGGATTTTATTTCTAATTTATTTTTTTTAAATTTCAATTTAATTTTTTATTTTCATTAAAGCTTTGCCCAAGGATTCCTTTTCAATAAGATGTCATTGTATTTTTCCCACACAAATACTCTTTATCACAATAATAGAGCCTGAGCATCACCCATGTAATGAGATGATGACATTGGTGATTCATTTCTGCAGCACCTTTAACAATCATGTTAGCTTCAGAGTACACTGTAATGCTTACTATGAAGCAGAAAACGTACTATCCCAGAAAAATACCCTGCATACTGCCATAAGGATAATTTTTTTTTACCTTTGTATCTCTATTTAACATTGAGATTAGGGGTGTGACAATATAACGGTATTGACAATAATTGTTATATTCAAAAATGAAATATTATTCAAGTTAATAATACACATATGATAAGATTGTGGAAATATTCCAGCGCCTTTTAAATCATTTTAAACAGCCTATACAGTTAATGTTTACGGACTCTCTCTCTACCTCCCTACTCGTATTTTGAGTGTAATTAATTTGGCAAAAATGGGACAAAACCCACAATAAAAAAAGTTAAAGATGAATTTGACTGATAGCATTATTATTATTATTATTATTATTATTATTATTATTATTATTATTATTATTATTTCAAATTTTCTATAGAAATCGGTATAATATCGTTTTCGTGAAATCTTTTGGCCAAAATAATCTGATATTGTGACAGCCCTTATTGTGATTAAAGATCTCTTTTTCAAGGGAGTCCTGGACAAGATAGTTAGCCGCACAAGATAAAAACAAGTAAATGTAAACAGACACAAAACAGACAATACTACAATATATGACATCAAGCAACAAAGTGCAGTACAAGCCACACATCCAAAATAGCAGTTTAAGCACCAACACCCAAACAATTCTGTCTTCAGGTCTTTCAAAATGGATTTGTCATCCGCTTTCTATAAAACTGAACTGTGCAATGAGCTGAGAAGGTTGTTTAAAGTACTCTCTCTCTCTCTCTTGTTTCTGAATATGGGATTGACAGTCACAGCTAGAACAAATATTTCAAAGCTCTGATTATATTCATAATGTGGAACAATGTTGTCCTTCTGTGCAAACATAGATAAGGTTCAGATTGCAACATGTGAAAGAGAGAAGAGAAGCTTACAGACACACACATACACATACTACAGCAGGATCCACTCATTCACTCACACTCTTGTCTATGCAGACAAATAATTATCTCTATGACCCTGTCTCTACTCTGAATGTAAATCGCTCCATACATTTCGCAGAAGTGTTGGACACTTTGAATGCCAATAAGTTGTGGCACACCGAGCTGTAAACATTGTGAAATAAACGGCCTTGTCTTTTGTACTCTCTATACACACATCAAATGTTCTATTCTCTGGCTCCCCTCCCTTCAATTGAAGTTTACGCAGAAACAACAGAAGACAAGGAGGAGTGAAGGAGGGAAAAAAAGCCAGAAAGAGGGGAAGAGGCAAGATGGAGGTGATGAAGCGCAGCAATAAAAGGGGCAAAAGGAAGAAAGAGAGATGGAAGGGAGGGCTATGCAGAGGCGCAGACAACGGAGAGGATGCAGAATGAAAGAAAGAACATGGTGGTTGCATGGTTGAGAGAAACAGAGTAGGGAGGGGAAAAAAAGTGCTGAGAAAGCCAATAGCAGCCGATAAAGTTTTTAACTGATTGCTCATTAATGAGAGAGGAAGAGAAGAGGAGAGAATCCCCCTTTTCCTCCACCTCCTCCTCCTCCTCCTCCTCCTCCTCTGGGATGCTGCTAAACTGTAGTTACAGCAGCATTTAGGGGTGACTGGACATATATGCTGAATTGGCAAACAATATATGTAATAAGATCTTGGCAAACATTCCTGTGTAAAATGATTGACTGATATAATGCTAACACTTTATGATGATTGAATTTGCCTAATTGATGTTTTGGCACAGCTGTGCTCAATAAACCTTCAGCCCCGAGGCTATTAATTAGGATTTAAACTTTTTCATTGCAAGTACAGTATATGTGCAGGCAGGGCAGTTCACTATTGCATTGCAATTCACCGTGCATTGAGCTCCTTTTGACTGTGTTGACTGCCGGGGCTGCTGCCTAACACAGCTGAGAGATGCAATACAGCACAGGTAATAAATCTGAGATACTCCCCCCCTCCTCTTCCTCCTGGGGCTCAGTGTGTCGACACAGCTCATGCAGAGCTGTTTGTTCAGAGGAGAAGCAAACCGAGTCATACATTACAGTGGAGCAGCGAGCAGGAGAGTGGGATGCAGGAATCTTTTGGTATCAAGGGGCCGCTGCAACGTGGGGCTGCAGTTGTCGCACAAATTTGCACCCACATCCACAGGCACAGGAAGCAGAGCAACCCACTCACGTAGAAAGTGGTGAAAGTATAGGGACCCTGCTGCAGACCTAATGCAGTCACCTCACATACTCCTAAAGCTCTGTCCCTTTAGTTCTCACACTCACACTGCTGCTTGTGCAGTGCTGTCAGTTCAGTTCTGTGTTGGTCATGTGGGAAAAATAAGAGAGGGAGAGAATATAAAAGAAGGGAGTAATATGTGCTGCATTTTAATAGAGTTTAATTGAACTACTGACATGAAAGAGAGCTATATGACTACACAATAATGCAATATTCTCTTTGTTTACCCTCTTATTTTAAGTCAGTCAGCTTTCCATGCTTTAATAGTGAATAGGCGGACAGGTTGACAGCCTATCATACGATTTCCACAGACAATCACAGTCCAACTGGCTGAAGCAACTGAGCCACTGTAACACTCCTAACTTCATATTTCAGATCTCTAATGTTACATTTTGAAATATCGAAATCTCAATAGTTCGGCAACAAAATCTTTGGTAACACTTCATTTTACAGGTCCGCAAATTTCATGGTAATTAGGTGATAATAGCAAGTAAACTATTTGAAATTTCTTTGGAATTACTGCCAAATTACGCCAATATTTACCTCAACATTTTGCAAAAATGACTATCAAAAACATTATTTAATAATTATATTCTGCTATTTCCCAATAGCTGGTAATTTATTTAATACATTTCCAGGAAAAGAATACAAAGTTAATTGATATCTTTTATTTCCATGTCTGCTGATAAATAGATAATAATTGGCAAATAACTTATTTGAAATTTCTTTGAAAAAAAACCTCCCTGAATCATGACATTAGCTACCAGGATACATTTGTGTAGACAATAAGTCACACAATGGTGAGAATTGTGCCTGATCAGAAGTGTCCTCTATTAGTTTTGGTTTTCCACCTCCGATGAAGAGCAGCGCACCGCCGCTTCTCAAGTGTAAGGGCCCGATTTTTAACGATTATATGCTATTTTAGCATATAATTATTAAATAATATTTATAATAAAGTCATTTTCAATCAATTTTGAGGTAAACATTTGGGTAATTTGGTAGTAATTCCAAAGAAATTACAAATAAGTTACTTGCTAATTATCACCTAATTACCATGAAATTTGCGGACCTGTAAAATGAAGTGTAACGAAATCTTTTTATTTTTAAATTCAATTATCCTTCAAAGCGGCACATCAGCCTCCTCCTGTGATCAAACTGATCAACACTGACGTCAGACCATTTTCAAGACATCTTTCAGGAACGGTTTCCCAAGACATGTGTCCCAAGATAACATCCCAGACCACCGACAGTCAATAGCTATTAATTATAAGGTGCAGGCACTCGATGCAGGTCGATATGGAACGGCCATTTCACTGCCTGTAGGGTAATTGTCTCTCAGATCTCATTAAAATACGTTGGAGTCGAGAGAGAAGAGGACGGCAACGCAGGAGAGAAGAAGAAGGAAAACAGATGTGGTTACACAATGAGAACGAGTGCAAAATCATCTTTACAGGATAAATCTCACTCTGCTCGATTTATTCAACTTCATTTTTTTCATTTTGGTAGTCCTTGAGTCTCAACTCACACACACTCACAGTCATTTCCATCACCTTAGAGGACATTACGTTGACTTACATTCATTTTCTGGAGACTTACCCAAACCCTAATCAATCATAACCCTTTAAACCATGTTGTCACCCTAAAATGTAATGATTTACATTATGGAGACTTGCATTTTGTCCCCAAAAGGAAAGTGAGTCCCCATAAGGGAGATGTGTAAACAGATTTATGTCCCCACAACATGAGTAATATGCACACACACACACACACACACAGTCGTGTTTTCATGAATTTTGAGGACATTACATTGATTTCCTGGACCAACCCTAACTGTACCTGCTACTTGCCTAATCCTAACCCTTACCCTAACCTTAACCTAAATCTAAACCTAAACCTAAACCAAGTTCTCACCCTAAAATATAATGATTTACATTGTTGGGGCGTGCATTTTTTGTCCCCATTTGGAAAGTGAGTCCCCACAATGTGACTGTGTAAACAGGTTTAGGTCCCCACAACAAGGGTAATACACACACACACACACACACACAAAATAAAGAAAAAGAACTAACTTTGCATCAATAAATCGGTTTATTTAAAAGAATATGTTACAATTTATTACAGTAAGCGACGTAACCAAACACTTTGTCTTAAATTTTACATTTCAACATGTCATAGAATCTGCAGGTCGTCAATCTCCATCCTCTTCTTCTTCTTAGCGGGACTCTTCTTCGGAAAGCCAAACCTTATCAGGTGAGAAACTTAACAACAGAGATGCTGAATTTAACATAGTATCTTACTGAAATAAATAATATTAGTGTGACACAAAACTTTAAGTCAGGATGAGAGAGAGAGAGAGAGAGAGAGAGAAGAGAGAGAGAAGAGAGAGAGAAAGAGAGAGAAAGAGAGAGAAAGAGAGCGGGCCGGGGTGAAGGTGGGCAGATCAGACAACGTCAGACAATCGACCGCGTCAGACACGGTCCAGTAAACAGACAAGAATCCTGGGAAATGCATTCAGCCTTTAGGATTGCAATTCTCTCAATTCAAGGCTCAGTACATTCAATTAAGCCTCCTTTGCACAACCACCAAGGTCTGTTGGAGCTCATTAATCACCCAAAATGGCTTTGTTGAACAGCACCATCGTTACAACAAGCACTCTTAGCAAGAGACGCTTTACTTGCTCGTAGATAACAAAAAATACCGTTGATATTCTCATTAGGAGCTAAATAGGAGTCAGGGCTGGGTGATGATTGAATATTATGGTTTACTGACATTCACTGGCATCATATACTGATCATGTGACTTAGAGGAATATTAACATTGCGTAACATTTTGAGGGCTCTATTAGCAGAAATGGAACATACTATTCATAGTGAAATAATAATATTTTTATAGTGTAATATATTATATTTCATTAGTGTATAATCAACTGAAACTAAGAATCGTGTTTTCGTTAGCTGAGAATGAGCCCTTCATATCTACATAGGGAGCGGGTCCTCTTCATGGAGTCCGCCATGGTTCTACAGTAGCCCAGAACGGACAAACCGAACACTGGCTCTAGAGAGCCTTTTGCATTTTTGCGGTACCTGCAGGCCACGGTAGTTCTCTGACGCATTTGTGAAAGTGAGGTAGCGTGAGCCAGTGTGCAAAACCGTGGTACCGCCAGCCGCAGTCTGACTTCCGTTGCTCCTAAAGTAATGTTATTATGGTAAGGATGGCCTCTGAGCATGGCGAACAGCGTTACCACGGTTTTGCACTCAGCGGCTCACGTTTACCACAGTCTTGGAAAGGGAGGAGTGAGCGGAGTGGTACTCAGTTGGTTGCAACCTGCAACCACACCACTAAATGCCGCCAAATCCTACACACTGCCCCTTTAATTAATAACTAGAAAATTTAGTTGAAGTTTTTGTTTTGCACACATGAAGTTTTTTATGCAGTATATTGATTTTGTTAAATTTTCTTTTTACCTTCATGATAATAAACCATAATCACCCAGCACGAACAGAAGGGCTCATTTTGTAAAAGCTAAAAGCAACTGAACATGTAGCATCTTTTGGAAAAAGTAAAAACTTTAAAAAATGTCCTTTTAAATGGGTTCATAATGCAATAAAGCTTCTTATAAGGTAGTACTATCACAATATTGCACTGAGCAATGATTAATGTTTAATGTCAGCATGGAGTCACATTTTAATGATGTAATAATCTGTAACTACATTATTTTATTTTTTATTTAGTTGTCAGCCTGAAGTCAGTATTGCATCATCAGATAATTATGTTATACCTACCTTATCACATTATTTTTATTACATTATTCTAGGAATGAGAGCATTAACTGGGCTCATTTAGAGGGACATTGAATTACACTGTTTATTACATTACACTGCAGTTCAGTTGCTACAAAGCCTTTAGTGAATGTGCACAGTTCATTTCCATATCTATCATGTTGATGAAGTGTGCAAGTTGCCGTTTTTTTGCTAAGAAATCCTCTTCCCACTTAACCCGACTCTGTAGTGCATAAGTGGTTCAACAGTACGGCGAATGTACCAGCTACAGAGATAAATAGTGCTGCAAGTGGAAAGGCCTTCTGAATTGCAGGCCTATTATAAATCCTGTGGGAGCTCTCAGGAACAAAGTAATCAGAGCCTGTAGGGGAGTAGAAAGGAGGAGAAGGACCCCTGCTGTCTCTTAAGGGTAATGCACACTAAACATACTGTACTCCACTGTCTGATCAGTGCTCTACACCTTCACTGCTGCATGGAGTGTTCACGTAATACTATAAATACATAAAAGTGTAATGCATCACTCTGCACACTGCACATACCATTTGGTGATGCAGTACACAATCATACTGTAGTCAGTCAGTCAATCGTGAATGTAAACTAACTAGTAGTTCCAGTATTATGCCCACTATCTGCTTCTTAGGTTACATTTCCCACACTTGGAGGTTGTTAATACTGTTGGATAAAGTGCAACATTAGTCTAAAGTTTAACATTGTTCCTGCTCATGTGTCAAATCATCACAGCTGTGTCTCTGAATGAAAAAAAAAAGAGTCAAAAATGTCCGCTTTCTCTCTCCCGCTTCTCATTTGCCACATTACAATGTTAATAGTTTTCTTTTATAAATGCAAATTGATCAGCAAACAGATGAAAATCTATGTATGTGACGTCATTCAGCTGTGACTTACATTCTGAGGGCCTCGCTCTGGTTGGCCCCAGGCCTTTTTGGGCCCCCTGTGTTAACACGTTAACAACTGGCCAAAGACAAAAAAGACACTGCTGCTCTGATCCGTAAATGGAGAAACTAAGTGTCTTCCTGTGGTCAACGCTCAGTATCGCTGATCTGTGTTCCCCTTTGCGAGCACTAACAGCTTCCACTTTCCCTTGTTAGTCCGACAATATTTCCTTACTCACTTCAGCTTCCTCTTCCCGGTAGGACTCCTTCAGAGGAGGCTCAAAACCACCTCATGTACAAGTCCCATTCCACTTCCAGTCCCTGCCAATAAGAAGAAGGCTTGCATGAATCCATGACTGTAAGTCTATAGAGGCCTCGTTTCTTTTTGACAGAGCTCTGCTTAATGCATGATTATGGTGCGCTGGATTCAAGAGTTCTGGTTCATGTGTCTGTAGCTTTTAATGCTTCGATTTGTTCGTTTGCAGGTGCTTGTTGGTTTGCATGTGTTGGGGGTAGCTTCTCAGGTTGTAGCTGATGGAGTGTAAATGATGACCATGTAGTTAATAGCTGCTGGGTCTGGGGCTAGATGAGGGCCGAACTGAGCCGAGTCGGTGACGACGGTGTCTAGTTAAGAGGTAACAATCTCCCTTCCTAGGTGCCTCCATCCCTTCTGTGCCTCAGCAGCTGGAAAATATTCTGAAACAGAAACAGCAATCAGGAGGAAGACACACAAACTGAGAAATTCACCCAGACTATTGATTAATCATCGACTGGACAGAGGCAGGCAAAGCCTTACCTTGCCACACATACCATCTTTACTGCAGTTCTTATTGTCCTTGTCTGTAGCCTCCTCTTCCACCTGTAGAAACACACACGTTGCAGGTATGATGAAGGAAAGAAATAAATGGTTTGTAATAGAGCAGGTTAGTCTGTTCGTAGATGGTCCTTACCTCCTTCCTCCACTTCAGCTCACAGAAGACTCTCTCAAAGCACTCATGCATGTAGTTAAACTGAACAGCACGACAAATACAAAGAGAGAAACAGAGATTGAGATTTAAGACGAATAAGATTGATGTTGATAAGGTTCACATATTTTCCTTTAAAGGAATAGTTTGATATTTTGGGAAATATGCTTATTCACTTTCTGGGAGAGTTAGATAACCACTCTCATGTCTGTACTGTAAATATAAGGTTACAGCCAGCAGCTGGTTTGCTTAGCTTAGCACAAAGACTGGAAACAGAAAGAAACAGCTAGCCTAGCTCGGTCAAATGGTAAGAAAATCCACCTACCAGCACCTGTAAAGCTCACTAAATAACAAGTTATATCTATGTTTAATCCGTACAAATACTGAAATATAAAAAAGAAATTTGCAGTTTTAGCGGGAGTTATGTGCCAGACTATTTCTTGGCTTTAACTTTAACTTCCTGGAGTCTCCTCTGTTTGCCTGGCAACTGCTCACAGCCAAGAAATAGTGTAACCGGACAAAACTTTGGGTTTTGTATGGATTAAACAATTGAGAGGTGAGCTTTAGCTCGTAGACTGTTTTTCTTGTCAAGTCTTTAGGCTAAGCTTAGTTAGCCGGGCTGCCTGCGGTAGTTATATATTCACTATACTGACATGAGAGTGGTATTGATCTCACCTAACTCTTCGCAGAAAGCGAATACGCGCATTTCCCAAAAGGTCAAACTGTTCTTTTAAATTATAGAAGTAACGCTAGTGATCTTACGCATTTATATTTCACTTAGACATTTTTATTTTACTTATTTACAAAGAAAAGCAGGTTCTGAAGCTATGTAACAGGAATTTAAATACTGTATAGGCAGACACTTTTTTTAAAATTAAAAAGCTGTTATGAATGTTGCAGGTGCGTAAGATCAGAAACTGGTTATCTAAGTCATTATTCTATAACACTGAACAGATGACATGTCAGGGTTCCTACACATTCTCCATTCCTACGCATTTTCCATTTAAATGATATTTTCACTAGAACTTCACTGTGATAATGTGCATGTGTTACTCACATAGGGTGTAAATATCTTGACCCAGCGTGGTTTCTTCTCTCCTCGTGCATATTCAAAGCAGAAGGCCATTCCCTCTTCGTCCGTGTCCCACCTCTGCATTTCCCCCCAGTCAAACGCAATCACCTGGTTCTGGAGCAACACTGAGGCTTTAATACACTCACTCCATTATACATATAAAACATGTTTACACGCACACTAACAAACAGTTGCCCTTGCCTCGAGTGTCCCTTCCTCAGTGCAGGCGTGCAGCTTGAAGTGGTGAATGCTGATGGCTGTGATGACGTGGCCTTTACGTCGGGAGTCGCAGGAACAGTGTGGGAATATGATCTCATTGTAGCCCTCGCAACCCCTCAACAAACTCAGATACTGAGAAAGAAAGAGGCAGAGGAGACAGGAGAGTGTTTTTTTTACTATATATTACAATATGTAGTTCTGCAAATGACTGAAGTTTAGATGCAGGATGCACCTTCTGTATCTAAGCTTTATAGCTAAAAAGCAGAGAACAGTCAGGGCCTCTAGTTATTCTCTGCAGCCAAACTGATCTGAAAATAGGGCGTGAGTATTTTACCTGCTGGGGCAGGTTCAATCTATTTATGTTTTCAGACAGAAGAGAACTCACTCGCTTTCTCTATGCACATTTTCCTCTACATTCTCACTGTTAGACAACCTCCACCTCCAGAGGACTCTGTACCTTTTCCACTGCGTTATATCACACACAGTGAAGGGAGACTGAACAGGTGGTAGAGGGGATGATATAAACCACACTGAACTATAACAAGTGACTCTATCTGTCTCTGTCTGTGTAAGTTACTCAGGAGCAGTAGTAGAGTAGATGTGTGGTGTCTGTCAACATGTGAGAGACTGACCATGGACATCTTCTTCTGCTCTGCCAGCTTCTGCAGCTGGTAGGACTTCTGTTCGGCTTTGATGAAGCCTTTCTTTACGTCATCCACAGCCTGCGAAGATAGGGACAAAAAAGGGGACACTGTGAAAACAAACCCTAAACACAAAAAAGCACATCCATACACACACACCACGATAAAGAAAGACAGACGTAACTGTATGCACACACACCTGGTGAAAGAAGTAGTTGACAGCAAGCTGGTTGTCATTGAGCAGAATCTCCTCTTCTGTAGTGAAGAGCCACTTTCGCAGGGTGAGGCAGGTTCCTGGGATGGCTGAGGTATAGTTCTGTACATACAGTTTGTGGGGGAACTCGTTGGGGGCAAGCTTACGCACTGAAGAAGAAAGAAAAGAAAGTGAGGGAGGGAAGGAAGGAGAGTTATATCCCATTCTTATGTGGCGAGAAATTAAAAACTGTTGCTCTGTCTTGACATAATAACTACTTTCTCTACCTTTGTTGCTATTAATGCTATTTCTTGTAGTTATTCAAACCACAGGAAAGATTAGCATTTAGTGTTTAAATATGTTAGATACTAGCTGCTGAATGAACACATTCAACTAAGATGCGTTGGCATTTATCACTGCGGTACAGCCTCAAAGAGCTGCTATAGCATGGCTGTTGATTCTCAGTCTTGTTTAACTCTTGCCATTAAAGCTTGACTGACAAATGTAAGAGCAAGAGGTGTTACAGAGGTGAGAACAGAGGTTTTATAGTGAAAGCAAAAGTAAGGGTCAAGAGGTGATCTAACAGATGGTAGGATTCATTCAACGCTTCTCAGACTAAAGTCCAATAGCTTTGGCAAATTGATCTCATCTTTAAAGCAGCCAACAGATGCATATTAGGTTAAAAGGTTATGCACTACAGCGCGCACATTAAATGTAAGGAAACGTATCTTCAAGTCAACCCTGAAACTAAAAGGTAACCAGTGTGAAAAGGCAAGAGGAAGGGTGGCGATTCATCATCTTGTTTTTGCTCCAAGAAGATCTCTAGCTGCTGTCTTTCCTCCAATTCGGAAATAAGAGAGAGATTTCGAAGAGCGGAAGGAATGCAAATATTTATGATAATCTAATCTGCAACTGATAAAAACATGTTTGACTTTCTCCGCATGACTGAGGGATACAAAAATGCTGAACTTCTAATTCATTTTTTGGCAGAAAGAAACAATTCTGAACTCTTGCAACCTGCATGCAAAATTCTGATCAAAAATCTCTCGTTTTTACTGCTGCTGTGCTGCTGCTTCTGTCTTTGCGGCAAGAGACAGAGCACACGGTTCATGGAGAATGAATTCAGTGGTGCTACGTGGGTTGAAAAGAACTACTTCTGATATTGATTCATTTAGCTGCTTTTTTAAAAAATCCGAACTGTCTTTGTACTACACTAGCCTTGAAGGGACATAAACGAACATTCATAAAAATCAGGTCATGATTTTAGATTATTTTGAAAAGGTCGGCTATTGAACAACCATAACTCTTTGTCATTAGGCGATACTGGCAACAACTAAAGTCTAAATCTGTGTTTTAAAGAACAATGGGAAACATATTTCGGTGTAGAAAAGGAGCATGCACACAAATTCAAAGCTAAATAATTACATGTTCTTACTAACCGAAGGTGTGGTTGATGACCTCAAACAGAGCAAAGTAACTGGCTGTTACGCTGTCCATCCCTAGTTTCATAACCACAGCCTGAAGGAGAAAGACAGAGACAGAATGAAAGGGGGTGAAAAAAGGAAACAGAAAGAGTAAAACCTTTGCGAGATGACCGTAATGATGAGGTCATGGTTATAATGGTTAAAAGTTATTCAGGCCTGTGCGTGTGTTTACCTGGTAGACCTGGTCTGTAGTAGAGTTTTTGCGAACTCTGACGGTGAGCGTGGTTTTGTCGGGCATGGCTATTCTCAACTCCACATCCGACACGCCATTATAGTTCTAGGTCACAAGAAGGAGAGACAGACTGCACGGTGAGTCACGGGCAGACGACCACAAAAAGATACAAACAAGTAGGTTTTTCTTTTTTTACCTCATCTGATTCAGACAGGAACTCCTGCATGATGTCACTTTCTCCAATTACCCGTACAGAGCACACTGCAGATAAGAGACAAAATATATGAGGCAAAGATTTTTTTTAAATGTGAAATAACAGTGGTTATGCAATAGGGCTGGGACGATAAACCTATCCCCCGATTCGAAACTTGGGTGCCGATTCGATATGTATTTTGATTTTTAAGTATTGCGATTCGATATTACTCGATGATTTATTGTGATTTTTGTTAACTTTTTTAACACTAGACCATGAGAAAAAGTAAAACAAAAATATGGAAAATATCTAAATTAATACAGTAAAAATGTTTGATTTAAAATATATCAGTCATTGTCAGTTATTATTTATTGAATTCTTTCAAGCAATCCAAAAATCAAAGAATAAAAGACATTTCCCTCACAAATTAGTGGTATTTTATTTATATGGACATGTAACATTTTTTATACTTCTAGTGAATATATCCAATCCAATCAATCTTATTTACATGTATGCATTTTGTATGGACAGTTCCCTTTGTTAACACCTTAATTTGAAACATAGGACGTAGTCCCATGTGTATACTTCCCCTAACTTGCCAAGTCTGTCGCTAGCTTTCCCGTCAGCTCTGTTCTCTTTATAAAGCCATGGTCAGCTCAATTAGGCCCATTTGAATGCATTTAATATGAATGTCAGTATATGGGTGCTCTACAGTTGCAGTGGCGGCTGATTTGATCACAGAGATGAGAACGGACCCTGCGCTGTTTTCTACTTTCTCGTTTCGGCTCGCTGGGGTTGGCTGCAATTTGTTTTGGGTGAAAGATACGGAATGAATATAACACCACGTTACTCAGACAACAACAATAAAAGTGGTGATTTCTTCTACCTCCTCAGACTCAAATGAAGCAAATATATTGATTCTGACATTAAAAAATGTATTTAAAAATCGTAAAATAAATCGTGATACATAGGTGAATCGATTTTTTTCCCCCCACCCCTATTATACAATGCAACACAACAAACAGTTATGTATTCTTGAGTGGACAGTACTTCTCCCAGGCATTTCCACATTTTTTACCCCATTACTTAACTTTAAAACCCTGAACGAGGGTTATCAAAAGTTTTATAGAAACCCTGCGTCTCCTTACTTCTCTCTCCCTTACCTTTCTCCAGGTATTCTTCCAGGCCTCTGCGTCGTGCGTCCAGCTGCTGTTCCGACAGAGAAAATGGCCATTTCCCAGGCAGCTTGGGGAACGTAAAGTTGGCAAACTCCCTCTTCAGGTTTTGGTGTAGGATCACAAACTCGCGGTAACGCTTGGAGCACAGCTGCCTGCCCGCCATGTACACATTATATACCTGGAAGACAGAGAGTGCAGAGAAAAAGATTACTGAGAATGAATGTCCTAACACAAGGACAGGGAGTTGAAGATCAATCCTCATCTTCATCCACAAGTGCACCCACCACAAACTTTTCCTGGTTGAGCTCAGTGTGTTTGTAGCTCGGCACAGAGATGGGGACGGCCTGCTTGTCGGAGTAGTCATAGCAGGACTGGGCTGACACGTCGTCTCCGGGATCCAGGCAGTCGGCCTCCTGAGGCGGGACGGCCAGCACGGCCAGAACCAGCTCCCTCTCTCCAGCCCGGATCAGGTCCACCACCTGCTTGTGGGTTGCTCCCTCTACATTCACACTGTTACTGTAGAAAAAACATGGAGCAAGAGATTTAGATAGAAGTTGAGTTTCTTTTTTATTCATGCAGAGCCTTTTCTCATTTCCTTACATTGTTTGTGTCTATGGCACATTCTGAGGCTGAGTTTGTACTGGACTGAATTAAACTGAAAGGTTTTACATATCCAAGAGTACAAATACACGACACATCTCACTATATAAAGCAATCAATTATAATAATACTAAAAATTACAGCTTCAAAAAATTTAAATAGACGTGGATTAAAGGTCCAGTGTGTAAAATCTGGCGGTATCTAGTGATGAGGTGAGGAGACTGCAACCAACTGAAGCTCCTCCCGCGTGCCAAGCGTGTTGAAGAGCTACAGTGGCCGATGCAAAAACGCGAATGGAGAGTCATTTGTTGGAAGAGAAGCGTAGGTCATTTGGAGCAGAGCCAGTGCGTAGAGAGTGTGTATGTGGGAAGTGAGTGGTGAAGAGAGAGAGAGAGAGAGAGAGAGAGAGATAGATAGAGAGAGAGAGAGAGAGAGAGAGAGGCGGTGACAGAAACGAGTAACGTTATTGACAAGCAGGAAAAGTTAACAGTGTTTGGTTTGTCCGTTTTGGGCTACTGTAAGAACATGGCGGCGCAACATGGTGGACACGTGGAGAGGGGACACACTCCCTATGTAGATATAAACGGCTCATTCTAAGGTAACGACAACACGATTCGTATTATCATGTGATTATACACTAATGAAAACATACTTATTTATATTATATTCCATTTCAGCCAATAGATCCCCCAAATTGTTACACACTGTTCCTTTAACACATTTCTGACACACTGACAACAACAATGAAAAATTGGCAAGTTTCACAAAGGTAACATTTACACAGGACTGTTGTATTTAGACACTTAATTCATAATAATGGTGCATTGTAGGCTTATCTCAAGGGGAAAGAGTGAAGCATTGAATTATCAGAGCCCTAAATAGAACCTAATTTCTGAATGAAATGGCCGAAAGTGAATCAAGAGAAACAGCTTCTGTTTACGCGTGGCAGAGTGACAGAGTGACAGAGGCTCTGTCCTCAAAATCACTCTGCCCTCACTTTTTCCTCCTCTGGAATAAGACCTTTGGTTTATGTCATTAGCACAGCTGAGCATGAGTAACACTGGGTGTGTGCCCTATGGCAGGCGTGTGTCAGAGGCATGACTGTGCTGACGTAGCGCCCTCCCGACCTATAGTTAACTTTACTCAAAACAGCCACAGCATCTCTTCTTAAAGCTCTCAGCATCACCTCTAGCTGTTTCTGACACTATTCAAAACAAATTCCAAAGTTATTGGACTAGGTTGGCGAATAAAGTTGTAAACTATGCCAGAATGAGACTCAGTAAATTACATTATCCTGTGATTTATGCTAATGTAATGGACTTTTGCAATTTAAACAATAGCTTGCAAATATTTGCATGAATATACTGTATAAGTTGGCCTAACTTCTACTTGAACATTTTCCAAAGACAAAACAGACAAACTGCCTCAAATGGCACTTCAGTGTTTATTTGCATAGCCTGAATGTAACCCAGTCAATACCTTTGGGAAAATCCTAATCAAAATTTGTGTGGCATAAATTGGTAAGTAAAAGCTGGCTCTGATCTTCTAATACAATGGCTTCCTTTTTGAGCGTTGCAAAATAGGTCAATGTTAGAATATGTTGTTAAAATATACTTCCCTGACAGGTAAAACTCAATTCTCAAGTCCCTGTTCTCCATTTCCACACTGCCTATCCGTGACCAAAAACTGCCAACATTCTTTAATAGCTTTCAAGGGTGTAACTGTGTACAACAAGTTTGTATAGGCCTATAAGCTAATCCTACTTTTATTATGATCTTCAGAGCATTTTGTAAACAAACATGCCCAATTCATATCCAGAAAGGCCCACAAATGTTATTATGTCATCTCTTCCTCATGAGAACTGAGGCTGTCAATGTTCAATGAACCCAATTGGCAATGTCCACAGATGGGAAGCCAGTTAGGAATCACATCCTTGAGATCCCTGGCAAAAGCCCTCTGTATCAGAACACCATTAAATAATAGAAAATGTTATGTTTTGTTTTTACTGTAGATACACCATTAAATAACAGAAAATATATAGTTTTTTTTTACTGTGGGCACACTGTTAATTAATACAAAATGTTACTGTTATTTTATAGATTTTTTGCTTAGAGTATAGCATGTCTGTATACTGCCTCCACAATGACAACAGTGAATAGGGAAATTGATAGTGGTGTAAGAAAATATCGAGTATCGCAATATTATGTTTTGTGATACTGTATCAATTCTCAAAAACACTGTATTGATTTTTAATTAATAGTTTAAATGCAAAGATGTTGGATGTTACAGGGACTGTGATAAATGCAAATGCAGATCCCATTATTCTGATAGAATAAAAAAGTAAACTTTTTTTTTTTAACTCACATTTTATGCATATGGTGGTGTGGTCTTCATTCTATCACATTTTTCCTAAAATGAAATTTTAAAAAAATCGCAAGATATTGCTTTGCTTACAGTATTGCAATATATTGAATCGTAACCCCTGTATCACGATACGTATCATATCGCTAGATTCTTGACAATACACACAGCCTTAGAAATGGAAAAGGAAAAATTAGGAAATAAGAACTCAACTGGAATCTTAATAATACACATACTCAAAATAAGGCACTTCATCGCATTGATGCAAAAATGCTGTAAAGCCAACACTGCCATACAGCGTTCCTGCTTCCCGACTCGCAACATATATACTTGTGACTGGCAGCTGATCTGTTATATCAGCCATGATGTCATGGCTTATGTCGACAGGGTGACACGAGACTAATGCTCTCTAACACCTAATAACTTCACACGCAAGCAAGTCAAGGGAGAGAGGCCTTCCGAGCCAGGGCGCACACATTGCAAAGCTGAAAGCTGATTATGTAGGTAGAAATAAGCAAAGACTGATAGGGGGGACACAAATAAAAAACATCTTGCAGGTGCAGTGCGAGAAAGAACAAACGTCTCCTACGACACAAAGTACAGATGAAGCATTTTGGCAGCTTTATGGCTAGCCTATATAATAAGCACCTGATGCGGTGCCCTTTGCACTTGCACTATCAGCACTTCTAAGCATCATAAATTGTTTTTAAGAGACATTTTCCCTATGTGTCATATTTTCACTGCTTCTATCTGTATATATAATTCAAGGTAATGGTTTATTTGTTCATATCACTGCCGTTTTCTATTATGCACTCTAGGCATGCACGCTTATGCACAAGCAAACATGCACACATACACAAGCTAAAACTCAAATATGCTACAATAATATAAACTGCAAGAGAGAAGGTGTATTGTTCTGAGTGTTTACATAGCCTTTATCATCAAGCAGGAGGCTGAAAACAGTTGTCTGGCACTATAGATTATTCTGCATCAAAGGCTAAGAAGCAGGAGTTGTTTGTAAATGTGCAAAGAAGTATTGATTGCATAGAGGCTCCTTAATACCGCAGCTAGCATGCAGGCACAACACTGTGTGCATACTTGCAGTTATTGTGCACATACTGTGCCTTGAAAGGAAGGCAGAAAGGCTGCATGCACCAAAGTCAAATCTTCAGCTACATACAACAATGAATGTGTAAACATCTAGTCATATTTGGGCCCGTCTTATCTACTGAATGGGAGACACAGGAGATGACACGGTCCCAAATTAAGCTATTAAACCTGCAGTAGGTAGAATATTTTTGGCATCATTGGGCAAAAATTCCATAATAACCTTTCAGCATGTTGTAATTCAAGTGCTCTGAGCGAAAACTAGACTTCTGCACCTCCTCATGGCTCTGTTTTCAGGCTTTAAAAAAATCGGGAGACTTTGGCCAATCACAGGTCATTTTAGAGAGAGAGAGAGCGTTCCTATTGGCTGTGCTCCGACTGGTGGGCGGTGCTTGGTATTTCCACAGGAGATCTCGACATGGCTGCCGGGTCACAAACTTTCTCATTTAACAGCTAAACAGTACACTACAAGATGTTTCTGAACACATTTGAGGCGAGAAATAGGCATTACAGTAACAGAATATTGATTCGTATTTGATCAGCGCTGCCTAGTTTGACCGTTTGATCGGAGTTCGCGAGTGATTGACAGCTGCTAAGAGACAGCAGGCTCCAGCTCGGCTCTGATTGGTTGTTTTCCTCCGGTCTGTGAAATCTTGCAGATGCCATTAGGAGCACCAGAGGACACACAGGACACATGTCTTTCAGATTACCTGTCTCATGCACTACTGTCAGGATATAGTGACCGTTTTATAAAAACTTTATTTAAAATCATATTTTATTTCTACCCACTGCAGCTAAAACAGCATAAACTAGTGCAAAGGGTATAGGCATGAACATGTACCCACACATTACATTCATCACAATGAATAATAGGATACGGGGGGTGAAATAAAAGGGCTAGCAGGCTGTCCTTTGTATACAATATACAAAAATGCACATAATTACACTCAGTTTGCACCAGTGTAATGTTGACTGGCTAATTGAATTGTGTGACAAAAACGCTCTTATCATTAACACTAGTAAGACAGAAGAAATTATTTTTGGCCTTCCTCCTGACTGTCAGCTGCCTCCAGTTACAATTCATAATGTAGAAATTAAACAGGTCTCTTCATACAAATACCTGGGAGTTATGATAGACTCCACTCTATCATGGACCCCTCACATTGAATTTACCTGTAAGAAGATACAGCAGCGCATTTACTTTCTTCGCAGACTCAGATCATTTGAAGCCAGTAGCCAGATTATATTTCTATTTTTCAGTTCAGTGATTCAGAGTGTCCTGTTGTACTGCAGCACAGTCTGGCTCAGTAGTATATCTGTAAAACTTAAAACTAAACTTTATAGCCAAATCAAAATCTGCGCGAAGATCATTGGCCAACCTGTGACAGCCTCCTTTCAAGCAGCTCACAACAAGAGTATGCTCAGACTTGCTAACAGCATCTCTTCTGATCCCTTATATGTTTTAAATGGGGAATATCAACATCTGCCCTCCAAGAGGCGATTCAGAGTCCCTACATTTAATCGCATCAGGCTAAAGAACGCTTTTGTCCATCAGTCCATCTTGTTGCTAAATAATAATGAATGAGCTGCTAAGGACATGTAAATCCAGAGGACAGATTATCATTGTTTAATGGGTCATGTGTGACTGCAGGCCATCCATTAGCAAAGTAGTGTGCAAAAGCCAGCCAATGAGATGCTGAATTGTTTTAGAGAGCCAAGCCAATCAGAATCGAACTGAAGGCATCCCTCCCTTTCTGCATCACCTTATTCCACACAAACAGACACACAGTACTGACGCTGCGCTGTGTGCTCCTCTCCATAGCAACAGAGCCTAACATCAGCCAAGCAATCTCCATGCATACTAACGGGGCCAGTGAGGACAACCACCTCCATCCATCCTTTAATGCAGCACACACACACACATCACTGATATAGTAACATCAGAGCCATGTCTTGTTAACTGACCAAATCCAGTGATGTAAGTAAAGCAAAGCTATGGAGAAATATTACAAACATCTGGTTCCAGATGTTTTATTTCACCCCCGCATCCTATTATTCATTGTGATGAATGTAATGTTTAGGTACATGTTCATGCATATACCCTTTGCACTTGTTTGTGCTTTAAAGCTGCAGTGGGTAGAAATAAACTATGATTTTAAAATCCATGCAAAGCAAGCTATGCAGAAATATTACAAACTGCATCTGGTTCCAGTGATATGAGTGTGCACCAGGGGTGACTTTTTTTTATTTGTTTATTTGTTTATTTGTTTTGCACAATTTAAGACTATACAACATAACAAAACAAAATTAAATGAATGATATACAGTGCAGGAAGAGGCAAGAAAAAACAACTAGGCTTATCCGAAGCCTCCACCTATAGAGACAAGATTAATATAAAGAAATAATATGAGTACATAATAGTTGACTTGAGAGAATATTTGGCATGGCTGTGGAATAGGTTTCAGTGTGACAGGAATTTCTAATGATCCCTGGATGGTTTCTCTCTTGACACACAAACACACACACAGACACTCCTTTCATGAGGATGAACAGGCTACTCTGCCCCTGCAAGACCAGTATATGATAGTGTGCATGCTCACACAGGCTACTCTGCCCCTCAAGACCAGTATGATGATAGTGTGCATGCTCACACAGGATACTCTGCCTCTGCAAGACCAGTATATGATAGTGTGCATGCTCACACAGGATACTCTGCCACTGCAAGACCAGTATATGATAGTGTGCATGCTCACACAGGATACTCTGCCACTGCAAGACCAGTATATGATAGTGTGCATTCTCACACAGGCTACTCTGCCCCTCAAGACCAGTATAGTGTGCATGCTCCCAAAGGCTACTCTGCCTCTGCAAGACCAGTATATGATAGTGTGCATGCTCACACAGGATACTCTGCCACTGCAAGACCAGTATATGATAGTGTGCATGCTCACACAGGATACTCTGCCACTGCAAGACCAGTATATGATAGTGTGCATGCTCACACAGGATACTCTGCCACTGCAAGACCAGTATATGATAGTGTGCATGCTCACACAGGCTACTTTGCCCCTCAAGACCAGTATAGTGTGCATGCTCCCAAAGGCTACTCTGCCCCTGCAAGACCAGTACATGATAGTGTGCATGCTCACACAGGCTACTCTGTCCTTGCAAGACCAGTATGATAGTGTGCATGCTCACACAGGATACTCTGCCACTGCAAGACCAGTATATGATAGTGTGCATGCTCACACAGGCTACTTTGCCCCTCAAGACCAGTATAGTGTGCATGCTCCCAAAGGCTACTCTGCCCCTGCAAGACCAGTACATGATAGTGTGCATGCTCACACAGGCTACTCTGTCCTTGCAAGACCAGTATGATAGTGTGCATGCTCACACGGGCTACTCTGCCCCTGCAAGACCAGTATATGACCAGTATATGATAGTGTGCATGCTCACAAAGGCTACTCTGCCCCTGCAAGACCAGTATATGATAGTGTGCATGCTCACACAGGCTACTCTGCCCCTTCAAGACCAGTATATGATAGTTTGCATGCTCACACAGGCTACACTGCCCCTGTAAGACCAGTATATGATAGTGTGCATGCTCACACAGGCTACACTGCCCCTGTAAGACCAGTATATGATAGTGTGCATGCTCACACAGGCTGCACTGCCCCTGTAAGACCAGTATATGATAGTGTGCATGCTCACACAGGCTACTGTGCCCCTGCAAGACCAGTATATGATAGTGCATGATGGTCTGCATGCTCACACAGGCTTTCTGTTTCATTAGGATAAACAGGCTACTCTGCCCCTGCAAGACCAGGATGATAGTACATGATAGTGTGCATGCACTCACAGACTACTCTGCCCCTGCAATACCACCAGTATATGATAGTGTGCATGCTCACACAGGCTTTCTGTTGGCCGACACTGGTCCCAGCAAGGAGACAGTGAATGACACCCACCGGTGACAGTCATTCTGAGATGAAATAGTCATGTATACGTTAGTTAAAATGTGAGTTTAAGCTGAGATAGTAGCCACTTACACCTCCAGGATCCTGTCCCCCTTGGAGATACCGGCTCTGTCGGCGGCTCCTCCCGGTAAAACAGCACTGACATGCTGCAGTGGAGCATACAGCTCCCCGTTAATGCTCCGTAGTTGCCCTCCTTCACTAACTTGTCCCCGTACATTGAAGCCGTAGCCCGAGTCAGACTTCACTATCCGGACTAGCCGTGGGCCTGAAGTAACGGTGGTGGTGGTTGTTGCTGCTGTCTGGCAACCGCCGCCGCCGCCGCCGCCGCCGCCGGTGCCCGGTGTAACGTTACCGCTACCGCCACCGCTACCGGAGCCGTTACGAGACGAAGGGTGAGGCAACGGAGGGATTGATGAACATATTCCTTCTCCCTCGACGTCCGCCATATTTCACTATACTCTTTGTATCATCCACTCCGGTTCAGCTGCTAACGGTAAATATCCCACAAACATTAGCTTTGCAGTAGCAGGCTAATCAGCTTCGGCTATAGCTAACTGACCCGAGTTCTCCGGAAAGAGCCGACAGAGTCCGGTGATTCACGAAGCCCGCCCCAGGATGCGTTCCATGTGGGTCACTGTGGATGTGGTGGAGTTTCCTGGATAGGATAGGCCACATACTGTAAGTGTATGGCAAGTTGTGAGTCAGTCAGTCAGTGTTATTTTCAGGCTAAATTAGTAATTAACAAGTCAGACTGTAAGACAGTGGTTCCCTACTATAGGGTGACCAGAACATCTGTCTTTTGCTAATACATACATACACAGTACATATAGATAGATAGATAGATAGATACATAGATAGATAGATAGATAGATAGATAGATAGATAGATAGATGGATAGATAGGTAGGTAGGTAGGTAGATAGATAGATAGATAGATAGATAGATAGATAGTAACTTTATTGATCCCAAGGGAAATTCAAGTTTCCAGCATCACAGTTCCATAGTGCAAAAACATGTTTGTAAAAAGGCAGTAAAAAAGTTAGTAGTACAAAGTACAAAAAAATATACCAGATATTAAAATACAAGGAGATGAAGACAACTGTTAAAACTGAATATAGTGCAGGGTAACAGCTGTGATACACGACTATTAAAAAAGTGAATATATATATATATATATATATAAACCAAGTGCTCCACAGACAGACTCAGGAAATCCTTTGTCCCCTATCAAACTGTATAACATCTCTCTAGTGAGGGAGGTGAGGGGGGGTGGGGGGGGACAAAGGAGGACGGTCTTCAGGACAGATAATAATGCACACAGTGCACCTTCACAGTCTCTTCTGCACTATATTCACTTTTTGAATAGTCCTGTATCTCAGTTGTTAGCCTGCACTATATTCAGTTTTAACAGTTTTCTTCATCTCCTTGTATTTTTATATCTGGTATATTTTTTTGTACTTTGCACTACTAACTTTTTTACTGCCTTTTTGCTAACGTGATTTGCACTATGGAACTGTGATGCTGAAAACTGTAATTTCCCTCGGGATCAATGAAGTTACTATCCATCTATCTATCTATCTATCTATCTATGTATCTATCTATCTATCTATCTATCTATCTATCTATCTATCTATCTATCTATATGTACCGTGTACGTATGTATTCCCCCTTTGTGAAATAAAAAAAAAATGACTAAAAACTGAAAATGAATCACCTTCCACTGGCTTCACAGTTATAAGTACTTTCCTAGTATTTGTTGTAGTCCTTCCTATCCTTTAAGAACATTTGGTAAATATTGTTCATCCCCTTTCTTAATTGATTCCAGCCATGGGGAAATAAATAGCATGGGCACCTCAGAGTGAAAAATCTAAACACAAGGGGGCAACATTGCGACATAAAATCTATATCATCTATGGTGGACAACTCAGTTGTGAACACAGAATAATTACAGACATCTGTATGAACATGTGGGTGAAGATTACCGCTTATAAGGTTTGGAGCTGTATTTTATCACGTAATTGCCACTCTTAACTCAGCCTTTTAAGGACCACATGCAGATGTACAGCTGTTTGCCTCTCCCTCAGTGTTATTTCCTGTGTAAAGCATCTAAACAGTGACATAATAGTGAACATTTACTGTATGGGATCGGCCCCTGAATGATGAGCTAAGAGACATTTTAGTTAACGTGTTAGCCTATATGAAAAGGCAAATCATGTTTTTTAAGATAATTTTAAAGGTATTTCTGCCTAGTAGATGTGCAGTAGAGAGGGTCAGCTGAGTTTGGACAATATCTGTAATTCATTTAGGGACACACACAAAGCATTCACAAAATGTGACAACGTTTATTTATGTTTCTTTATTAATCACTTCAATATCAGCGATACTCAAATTCAGTAGGTCCTCAAGCCTACATAATAATCCTCATCTGTATGTGTTTAGCCAAGTTTTCTTTCTCAGAACAAATGATAATGACATGTATATTTTATAGATGTGACTGTAAAACTGGTGCAAGTTGGATCTTCCATTTTTTTTAATTTAGTACAAATTTAGTTTTGAGGCAATGTGGCCGAATTATTGACCCTTGCACATCGAGCAGAGGGCTGCTACGAAAGTGACGTACTCCTGGAAATCAACAACACCATCCCCGTCGTTATCCAGCGCCTTGAAGAATTTGTCCACATCCGCTTTGTTGCTGGGCTAAAGAAATAAAAACAGAAGGAGAAGTAGTTGTAAGTAGATAGTAAATATAAAAAATATGTCAAAGTGGCACAGCTCTCTATTGCAATAGTGCTACATCTTTTCTACTTACTTTCAAATCAAGCTCTTTGTGGAGCAGTTCAGACAGTTCGTTCTTGGTCAAAGTCTTGCTGTCTCCGTCTTTTCCAGCGTACTTGTCGAAGACGTTTCCGAGGAGGGCCATTGCCTGTGGGAGCTGCGTCATGTTGGCTGGAACGAGAAAATAGTGTTGACTGTGTATTCCAGTGTTTATTTATTTATTCATTTTACATGGCGGTGGTAATGCAGTACCGTGGTAATGATTCATGCTACATTAAAACACATGGGTTGGACTCTTGGTTGAGTAGCTTGTCTTAACAAGCATGATCTTAGATCAGGAATGTTACCGCCCAACGCCCTTCCTCATTAGTCTCATGAATAGAACAGATTCTTTTAAAAATGCATTCAGTACAAACTCAGATTTTCCTTCTCTCTAAATGTTGCTCGTTTGTTTCCTTGTCATATTTTCTGTGTCCCTCAGGGCTAATACTCCATTTCTAGTGACCATTGGTTTTAAACAAGAGACATGATCAAGCGCTGTATGGGTGGTGCAACAGAGAAGCAAATTGGTAGTTTGGTGTGGCATTCAAGTCTGCATTTTTCTAAAACAATTCAAGGCATCTAATAGCTGCATGCCCATTCACTTTACTGGTTGTTTCTTCTCAACGGCTTTGGCTCGGCTGTACCGTTATACACTGTCGTGACTCACTACTTTTCACATCCTCAGTTGCCCCACCCTACTGCATGCCTTTTTAAAAGAACTTTTCATTGTTTTTTTCCCCCCAGAATCCCTTTTAGCTTTCATTTCCTGAATTCCAAACCAACTTCACATCTGTCGCCGTTATAACATTCAAATTAGAATTGGTATAATCTTACATTATATTTACAGCTTAACTCTATTTACACGTAGCACTCCACACAGTACACAAACCACACCCAGAAGCTGATTCATGCATCTCATACCACATCATGCTACATATCAGGTATCAAGTATTTAGACAAATGAAATCCAAAATAGTTAATGCTGTATTTCAAAAAGGATTCATGAAAATATTTCCACTCACCAGAATTGTATGATAATTTTGAGTTGTTGAGATGGTGGAAGAGAGGGATTTGTGAAGAGAGCACGGACACAAACCTTTTTAATCAGAGGTTGACACACCCTCTTCCCAAGTCCCCACCCCTCTTGATGTACTTTTTTCTTTCTTTCTTCTCTCCAGAAAAAAGTCCAAAACGTGAAAATGACAATGCTGCAATGTCCTCTTTCTTACTTTCTCTCTAACATAAAGTCCCCTTTCATACCAGTACTACGGATGTGGGAAAACTACAAGTCTACATATAAGGATGCTCATGCAAATAGATGATTGCATGTCATGTAATAGTAAGTAATGGTGGTCAATATAATCTCTTTTCACGCCGCATGATGAGTGGACATCAAATCCTCTAGATCAGGGGTTCTCAACCTCTTGTAACTTGAGGCTCACTTCTGATTGTTCAAAAATGTAAGTATTAAAAGTATATATTTTTTCTGCCACTCAGAAATTTTATCTGCCACTTTTAAAGGATCGGCGCAAAACAAAGGAATAACATTTTAGATCTGATGTCATTAATAATAATAATGATAATAATAAATTCGACTTATATAGTGCTTTTCAGGGACTCAAAGACGCTGAACACTATAGAGGGGAAACGGTGTGGGACAAACAGCAGAGGAACGACACACACAGGCGCACTCTCATACATACACACGGACAAATGGATAAGGGGGGCGGGGGGGCTAGGAGTAGGCAGAGGAGAAAAGATGGGTCTTGAGGCGGGACTGAAATAGGCTGAGCGAATCAGTCTCCAATGTGTTGTGGGAGGGAGTTCCAAAGCTTGGGAGCTGCCCTGGAGAATGCTCTCTCCCCAAAGCTGCGGAGGTTGGACTTGGGGTTGGAAAGTAGACCAGCTGAGGTAAATCTGAGGGACCGTGGGGGTTGGTAGGGGCAGAGGAGGTCAACGAGGTAGGGAGGAGTAAGTTGGTGGAAGGCTTTGTAGGTGAGGGTCAGGATTTTGAAGGTGATCCGGTGGTAAACAGGGAGCCAGTGGAGGTCTTTGAGGACTGGAGTGATGTGATGCCATGATTTGGTGTGAGTTAGGAGTCGGGCTGCTGCATTCTGGACCAGTTGGAGTTTATTGATGGAGGTGGTGCTTATGCCGTAGAGGAGAGAGTTGCAGTAGTCGAGGCGGGAGGAGATGCAGGTGTGAATGAGCTTCTCGGCAGCAGGAGATGTGAGGGAGGGTTAAATCTTGGCAATGTTGCAAGGTGATAGAAGGAGATTTTGACAAGTTGGCGAATGTGGGGCTCAAGGGAGAGGGTTGGGTCAAATATCATGCCACGGTTGCGTGCCGGGGGGGAGGGGGAAACAGAGGTGCCATCAATGGTGAGTGTGGGGTTGTTGATTTTGCTGAGGGTATATTTGGAGCCGATGAGGAGGAGTTCTGTTTTGTCGCTGTTTATTGTGAGAAAATTCTGTTGCATCCAGGTTTTCTATTGCAGAGAGGCAGGAGTTGATGTGGGAGGAGGGTGGGTTGTGGGGGGAGTTGGTGCTGAGGTAAATCTGAGTGTCATCGGCATAGCAGTGGAAGTCTAGGTTGAAATAGCGAAGGATCTGACCAAGGGGAAATGTTCCAATATTAAAAAACATAATTAAAAAACATTATACGCGTGGTAAATTACAGTGTTCGAATTACATCATGGCTTCCGGGGAGCCCCATTTTTCTGGGGTGGGAGGGTACTGTACACAGTACTGTACTTTGTTATTGTCATCTATAGTGGTTGTTTGCATAAAAACACATAATTCAAATGATTATGATTATTAAAATATTTGCTTTGATTAAAACAATCTTGGCAAGCTGCTTAGAGTTAGTGTTAGGAAGTTAAACAGGTCATAATTCTCTCTCTAATACAGGGGTGTCAGATTCAATTTCATCCCGGGCCACATCAGCATTATGGTTGCCCTCAAAGGGCCGGTTATAACTGTAAGACTATATAAATATATCTACTCTTTATCATATTACATAATTACCTCTGCATTCGATTATTATTGGTTTTTAGTAAAAACTTAATTAATAACTAGCTCTGAAAGCAGAAGTCTAGGAAAAATGATTGCAAGCAGACATTCAAGTGTACAACTATTGTACAATTTATTTAAAAAATGAGTTCAGTAACAAAAACACATGCTTGTGCATATATGCATGTACTTAGACACAAAAATACTGAATGTGGGCTCACACACACACACACTCACTTTTCTCTGTGTTATTATAACACAGATCCCATGAATTTATGAGATTAAGAAACCCTCATCATTACTCATCCATCAAAGCTCAACATTTTCAAGTGAATAGTAAAGTTCTTTTTTTTTTTTACCATGACACAAATATTATCAAGCACTATTTATTACATTGACTTTGTTTAACTTTTTGGTCGCAGTTGAGAGGGGCAGAACTATGGTACAACAATGTGACAGAGTAGCTGTCACTGACGGTGGGCAGCGCACTCACACACACACACGCACGCACGCACGCACGCACACAGACACACACACACACACGCCAAACATTTCTCCGCTCCCTTCCTAATTCACTAAGGAGTTAAAACACCTCGCGACATATCCCTCTCCCCTAAACTGTTTTTCAGTAGTGCGACCAAGGGTGCAAACTTGATTGTTCTGCTGCTTCCTGTACGGATATGTTCACACAAACATTATTCTTTGACATTTTGGCGACCACGTGCCGCCGCTGGAAACTACTGATATTGACACACTTTAGTGCGCAGGTAACAAAATGGAGATGCATTGTGGGACATGTAGTTTATGGACACCGTACTTCTGTAAAGCGGCATAGAATTGTATGATAAGCAAATTATATTCTTTGCCAGCTCTCGCAGACCACATCAAATGAGGTGCGGGCCTTGAGTTTGACACATATATCTATTTTATATTACTATGAAAACATCTCCTTCAAACACATCATGATAGTGTTGTAATTAATCTCCACCCAATGTCATTTTTCTTGAGCAGCGTTTGAAGGCGTCATAATAATAAAACAATGGCACCTCCGTTAATGTTAGTAGCCCCATTATTTATTTAAGCAGGACTGTGCTGCCCACCGGCTGCTAACAGGTAACATTACTAACTCTCCTCCTGCCGATTTCAACACAGGTTTGTTGTTCACAGTGAAGCTTTATCAGGGAAAAAATAGGGTGCGTCCCGTTTTTTAGCTTCCTTCCAGACATGCTAGCATGACATGGTTGGTAACAATGGATTCCTTAGTTTCTTTAGTACCATGGTGATTACCGCTTATACGGTTTGGAGCTGTATTTTATACATACATCACGCAAGCCACTCTTAACTCAGCCTTTTAAGGACCACATGCAGATGTACAGCTGTTTGCCTCTCCCTCAGTGTTATTTCCTGTGTAAAGCATCTAAACAGTGACATAATAGTGAACATTTACTGTATGGGATCGGTCCCTGAATGATGAGCTAAGAGACATTTCAATTAACGTGTTAGCCTATATGAAAAGGCAAATCATGTTTTTAAAGATCATTTTAAAGGTATTTCTGCCTAGTAGATGTGCAGTAGAGAGGGTCAGCTGAGTTTGCACAATATCTGTAATTCATTTAGGGACACACAAAAAACATTCACAACGTTTATTTATGTTTCTTTATTAATCATTTCAATATCAGTGATACTCAAATTCAGTAGGTCCTCAAGCCTACATAATAATCCTCATCTGTATGTGTTTAGCCAAGTTTTCTTTCTCAGAACAAATGATAATGACATGTATATTTTATAGATGTGACTGTAAAACTGGTGCAAGTTGGATCTTCCATTTTTTTTAATTTAGTACAAATTTAGTTTTGAGGCAATGTGGCCGAATTATTGACCCTTGCACATCGAGCAGAGGGCTGCTACGAAAGTGACGTACTCCTGGAAATCAACAACACCATCCCCGTCGTTATCCAGCGCCTTGAAGAATTTGTCCACATCCGCTTTGTTGCTGGGCTAAAGAAATAAAAACAGAAGGAGAAGTAGTTGTAAGTAGATAGTAAATATAAAAAATATGTCAAAGTGGCACAGCTCTCTATTGCAATAGTGCTACATCTTTTCTACTTACTTTCAAATCAAGCTCTTTGTGGAGCAGTTCAGACAGTTCGTTCTTGGTCAAAGTCTTGCTGTTTCCGTCTTTTCCAGCGTACTTGTCGAAGACGTTTTCGAGGAGGGCCATTGCCTGTGGGAGCTGCGTCATGTTGGCTGGAACGAGAAAATAGTGTTGACTGTGTATTCCAGTGTTTATTTATTTATTCATTTTACATGGCGGTGGTAATGCAGTACCGTGGTAATGATTCATGCTACATTAAAACACATGGGTTGGACTCTTGGTTGAGTAGCTTGTCTTAACAAGCATGATCTTAGATCAGGAATGTTACCGCCCAACGCCCTTCCTCATTAGTCTCATGAATAGAACAGATTCTTTTAAAAATGCATTCAGTACAAACTCAGATTTTCCTTCTCTCTAAATGTTGCTCGTTTGTTTCCTTGTCATATTTTCTGTGTCCCTCAGGGCTAATACTCCATTTCTAATGACCATTGGTTTTAAACAACAGACATGATCAAGCGTTGTATGGGTGGTGCAACAGAGAAGCAAATTGGTAGTTTGGTGTGGCATTCAAGTCTGCATTTTTCTAAAACAATTCAAGGCATCTAATAGCTGCATGCCCATTCACTTTACTGGTTGTTTCTTCTCAACGGCTTTGGCTCGGCTGTACCGTTATACACTGTCGTGACTCACTACTTTTCACATCCTCAGTTGCCCCACCCTACTGCATGCCTTTTTAAAAGAACTTTTCATTGTTTTTTTCCCCCCAGAATCCCTTTTAGCTTTCATTTCCTGAATTCCAAACCAACTTCACATCTGTCGCCGTTATAACATTCAAATTAGAATTGTTATAATCTTACATTATATTTACAACTTAACTCTATTCACACGTAGCACTCCACACAGTACACAAACCACACCCAGAAGCTGATTCATGCATCTCATACCACATCATGCTACATATCAGGTATCAAGTATTTAGACAAATGAAATCCAAAATAGTTAATGCTGTATTTCAAAAAGGATTCATGAAAATATTTCCACTCACCAGAATTGTATGATAACCTTGAGAGGTTGAGATGGTGGAAGAGAGGGATTTGTGAAGACAGCACGGACACAAACCTTTTTAATCAGAGGTTGACACACCCTCTTCCCAAGTCCCCACCCCTCTTGATGTACTTTTTTACCTTATTTCTTTCTTTCTTCTCTTCAGAAAAATGTGCAAAATGTGAAAATGAAAATGCTGGAATTTCCTCATTTTTGTTTCTTTATTGGTCACTTCAATATCTGTGATACCGAAATTCAGTAGGTCCTCAAGCTTACATAATAACCCTCATCTGTATGTGTTTAACCAAGTTTTCTTTCTCAGAACAAATGATAATGACATGTATATTTTATAGATGTGACTGTAAAACTGGTGCAAGTTGAATCTTCCAGTTTTTTTCATACAAATTTGTTTGAAAAAGTTTTGAGGCAATGTGGCCGAATTATTTAGTGCCGCAAATCACGATGAGGGCTGCTGCAAAAGTGACATACTCCTGGAAAGCAACAACACCATTTCTGTCGTCATCCAGCGCCACTTTTGAAATCTCTGTGCTAAATGAAGGAATACAATTTTAGATCTGTAAAAATATTGGCAACAGGTCATAATTCTCTTTCTAATATCTATTTTACATTACTGTGAAAACATCTCCTTCAAGCACATCATGATAACATTGTAATTTACTTTCAACCAATATCATTTTACCTGAGCAGAGCACTGACTGTGCTGCCCACCGGCTGCTAACAGGTAACATTACTAACTCTCCTCCTGCTGATTTCAATAAGGTTTGTTGTTCACAGTGAAGCTTTATCAGGGAAAAAATAGGGTGCGTCCTTTCAGGTTTAGTAGCAACATGCTATTGAGCGCTTTGTCTCAGGTCCAAAACAAACCGAAACATGATACAGCATGCGTATGAGTCATTCAATCAGTTCTTAAAGGGAAACGATTCTCTATTCCCATCACTAGCGTTTTCCCTGCCTGCCAAAGTGACGATTTTATCCACCACAACCAACAATTTATCCGCATTTGGGGGTGCTAATTTCAGACCCTGCTCACCACATGCTTTGAAGCTTTTGCTGGTGCAGGGTTGTCACCGACATCATTTTTTTGTTTAAAAAAACGCTCTATTTTGTGTCCCTGCATCCGAGACATAGGGGAGACTCGTGGTTACCCATAGAACCCATTTTCATTGAGATATCTTGAGGTCAGAGGTCAAGGGACCCCTTTGAAAATGGCTACGCCAGTTTTTCCTCGCCAAAATTTTGCGTAACTTTAGAGCGTTACTTTGCCTCCTTCCAGACAAGCTAGCATGGAGCAGATAATGAAGACTGGAGTTGAGAGCAGAAGCAGTCACCAATTAGCTGACTATCATATAGTCATGCACCCTGACCCCATGATGCTGATTCAGCATTCCCAGTATTGTTCTTCTAAGGTTTATTCAACTTCTTCAATCAACTATTTCTTCCGTATGTTTTTTGGCCTTTAACTAGTACCGCATACTTTTAGCTACAGAAACCGTTCAACTATCAAAATATTCAGCTCTTTAAGGACATTACTGCTATATCTTGACTTGTTTCAACTATTTATACTTTTTAAAATATTAAGGTTTTTCCACATTTTTTTTACAATGTAACTCAATGGAGAAAATCTTCAAATCCTCTTAAACCTACTCCACTTTGAAATGCTACTGCTTCCGCATACTTTCAGCTACAGACTTCATTTAAACTTTAAACGGGTTACAAGTCTTTGAACTATTAAGCTATGATTCAGCTTTTTGATAACTTTTACAGATTTTCATTTATCGCAGTTTACGTTTTATGAAATTTTCAGACCATTTCAGATTTTATAATGGGTGTGTATTGCGTGGATCGTTAAGGCTAGAGCACGGACATCATCGTTAGAGTGGAGCAGAGCTTAAAAATCTTTTGAGAATTATCCAAACAAATTGCTACCTAGCCCACAACCTCCACTCCTTATACACAATTAATACATCAAAACGTAGGTATTTTTGTCTTCTTTCAGATGATGTGCCCATTTAAGCAATAGGTCTTACAGTTTGGGATTTATCTCCTTCAAAGCACCAAGAGATCCCTTCCTCTCTCTCATCCGCTGCAATGTTAATTCACCTCTAAAAGTCTGGAACAAAAACTCAACAGTGGAGACTTTTTAGACTGCCAGTGCTCAGTCATTTTTAACTTTATCCACACAAACGACACGTCAACATCTTTATCAAAGTCTTGGGGTGCTCAAACTGAAGAGATTTTAGCTATACAATGTATAGTTTTTAACTGAGGGGGTCTTTTTCAGGTAGTACCTTCTCTGTGTTTTCACCAGTCATTCCCAACCATGACTCAGCACTTTCAGACATAAACAGGTATTTCTGACTGGCTGATTTGACAGCAGTCTCTGCCTGTCTCTGATTGGTGCATTGCGCTTAGGCTCTTTTTAAACTGTACAAGTTTAATTTCTATTTAAGCCTATACAGTTACTGTCTGCCTGATCAGTCTCTGCCTCTCTGATTTAAAAGTACCTCTGTCTCTGTCTCTCTCTCTCTCTCACACACACACACACACACACACAGAAGGTAACTGTATCTCAACAGGGAACTCAGGACAAGTTTTTTTTTCAAAATAAAATCTCTATAGAGTAACTCTATCTACTATATTTTGTCTAACGACTTACAATTTTAAAAGTTCTAGCTGATGCTACTACTACAACTATTATTGATACTACTACTGTTGCTGCTGCTGCTGCTACTACTACTACTACTACTACTACTACTACTACCGCTACTACTATTACTACTACTGTTACTGCTACTACTACTACCAGTGATGTTACTGCTACCACTACTGCTACTATTACTACTGCTCCTGCTGCTGTTCCTACTGCCTCAACTACTACTATTACTACTACTACTGCTCCTGCTCCTTCTGCTACTACTACTACTACTACTACTGCTCCTGCTCCTTCTGCTGCTACTAATACTACTACTACTACTACTACTACTACCGCTACTACTATTACTACTACTGTTACTGCTACTTTCCACCCAAATACCACTTTCTGTGTAACAACTTATAGTTTTAAAGGTTTATTTCACCCAATACTTCTCTCTTCCTCTCTCTCTCTGTCTCTGTTTGTGTTTAGCAATGCAGTTCATCTGTCTGATATACATAAAAAGCATTTCTTTGTTCCGCCTATTCAGGAAAATTCAAATTTACCACTTTTGACAGTATTACAGTTTAGCTTCCAGCTTTTCTAGCAATGTATTTAATCTTCTAGGGTTTTCAGTAGTGCAGTGCAATGCATTTGAGTTGTCAGCATTCCCACGCATTTTCAGCAGGAAATGCATTTTCTAGTTTCTGTTGTTGTTGTATATCTTCTTGTATATTGTATATCCTTGTAGCCCATATGAATATGGTTTCAGGGCATTACTGTAAAAGAGTTTAATGCTCAGTCAATTATACCTGAATAAACAATGGTTGATGGTGATGATGACATTCTAGTCTTTCAATACCACATAATAACCCATCTTCATCTGTATGTGTTTAACCAAGTTTTCCTTCTCAGAACAAATGATAATGACGTCTATATTTTATAGATGTGACTGTAATAGTGGTGCCAGTAGTATCACTCAGTTTTTTTCATTGAGTACAAATTAAATAAGGCAAGAAAGTTCTGGGGCAATGTGGCCAAAGGATTTATTCTTTGTTACTGACCATCGCGTAGAAGTCTACTACAACAGTGAGAAACTCCTCGAAAGAAACAACACCATCATCGTCGGTATCCAGTTTGCTCATCAGACTGTCCAATGCAGCTGTGCCTCTGGGCTAAAGAAAGAAAAACAGAAGGAGTTGTAAGTAGATTGTAAAACATAAAACATTTGTTAAAGAGGCATTATCAGCTCTCTATTGCAATAGCGCTACATCTTCTCTACTCACTGCGTCAGGAAACTCTTTGTAGAGTATGACACAAAGGTCTCTCCTGGTCAAAGTGTCTGACTCTCCTTCGTATCGAGCGTACTTCTCGAAGTTGTCCTTGAGGAGTGCCATTCCTTGTGAGAGGTTTGACTTGTTGGCTGAAACGAGAAAATAGCGTTGACTGTGTATTCCAGTGTTTATTTATTTACATGGTGGTGGTAATGCATTAATGTATTGCAGTTGGATGAGCAGCTTGTTAAGATCAGGAATGTTACCGCCCAACACACTTCTTCATTTGTTTCATGAATAGATCTGATTATTTTAAAAATGCAGTCAGTACAAGCTAAACCAGATTTTCTTTCTCTTTAAATGTTGCTCTTTTGTTGCCTTGCCCCTCAGTGGTTTTCTTCTGAATGGCTTTGGCTCAGCTCTGTCTTATTCTGTCTTCACTCTCAGTTTTTTTCCCCAGAATTCTTGGTTGCCTTAATTTACTGAATTGCCATCAAATTCACTATTGTCGCTATTTTAATAATCAAATTAGCATTGTTATAATCTTACCATAGATTGACACGTTAATCCTATTCAGTGATACTCAAAGCCATCAAGCCTACATAATAACCCATCTTCATCTGTATTTGTTTAACCAAGGTTTACTTCTATGAACATGATAATGACATGTACTGTATATTTTACAGATGTGACTGTAATACTGGTGCAAGTTGGATCACTTAGTACAAATTAAATAAGGCAAGAAAGTTCTGAGGCAATGTGGCCAAAGGAGTCATTCTTTACTATATATCAGATGGACGTCTTCTACAATAGTGAGAAACTCCTTGAAAGTAACAACAGCATCACGGTCGGCGGCCAGCTGGCTGAACAAATCTTCCACTTCAGCGTTGCCTTTCTAAAGAAAGAAAAACAGGAGTTGTTAGTGGATTGTAAAACATAAAACATTTGTTAAAGAGGTATCCACAGGTCACCATTGCAATAGTGCTACATCTTTTCAACTTACTGCATCACGAAACTCAGTGTTGAGCAGCAAAACAAGTTCTGTCTTGGTCAAAGTGGTATTGTCTCCTTCTAGTATAGCGTATTCATTGAAGGTGTCGACGAGGAGGCCAAATGCATCTTGGAGCTCTGGCATGTTGGCTGGAACGAAAAAATAGAAAATAGTGTTGACTGTTTACTCCTGTGTTTATTTATTTATTCATGTTACATGGCGGTGGTAATGCAGTAACGTGGTAATGCTTCATGCTACATTTAAACACATGGGTTGGCTCTTGGATGAGCAGCTTGTTCAGATCAGGGATGTTACCGCCCAACACACTTCCTCATTTGTCTCATGGATAGATCTGATTATTTAAAAAATGGATTCAGTACAAACTAAAAGTCTTATTTTGTTCCTCTCTAAATGTTGCTCTTCTGTTGCCTTGTCATCTTGTCTCTGTCCCTCAGTGGTAAATACTACATTTCTGAATTGGTAGTTTGGTGTGACAGGCAAATCTCTAAATGTTTCTGAAACAATTCAGGGCATCTAATCGCTGCTTGCATTCACTTTACTGGTTGTTTCTTCTCAATACACTATTGTCGCAATTTTAATATTTAAATTAGAATTGGTATAATCTTACAATAGGTTGACATGTTAATCCTATTCACACGTAGCACTCCACATAGTACACAAACCACACCCAGAAGCTCATCATGCTACATATTATGTATCAAGTATTTAGATAAATTCAATCCAAAATGGTCAATGCTATATTTTAAAAAACATTTAAAAATGTTTTTTTCCACTTACCAAAGTTGTACGATAACTTCGAGAGGTCAAGATGGTGGAAGAGAGGGATTTGTGAAGAGAGCACCGACACAACGTCCTTAAATGCAGGTTGACACACCTTCTTTTCAAGCCCCCACCCTTCTTTCTGTCTTTTTTCTCACGTAAGCCCCTTCCATACCAATAATACCAGTTTGGGAAGTATTGTTATGTAATGGTGATCAATATTATCTTCTTTCAGTCTGTACAATAAGGGAACATCAAATGTTCCTGATACATGGATATCCATAACCTGTAAAGACTTTTCTTTTTAACTCAACCTGAAAAAGAATATCTGTTTTCTTATTTCAGTTTAAATGTTGACTCTAAATTACAGAATAATTTCCTTTATAGTCAAACTAGCACAGCTGGTTTTGCAAAGGTCATTGTCCCAGGGTTGTAATACATTACTGCACGCAATAACCCTGACAGGCATTCTATAGATAGAGTTGGTAAAAGGAAAACCAACTTGTAAATCAACATATCAATGTCTTTATTTTTTTGTTGTTTAAAATCTGCACTATTAATTGGTGAATATTGCTTTTTATTTCTTTGATTTAGATCTATTTCAGTTGATGTTTGCATTGATTGTTGTTATTGTTTATTTTCCAGTCAAATGTCACTTAGTGAATTACTTTTCAACTATTTGAAAGACCTCCATGCATCCGTTGAGCATTTCTACCATGATGCTGCTGAGATGGTCGTCCTTCTGGCAGGTTCTCCCATCTCTGCAGAGGATTTCCGAAGCTTTCTTACAGCGACCGATTGGTTCTTGGTCACCTCCCTGACCAAGGCTCTTCTTTCTATTTCACAATTATTGAGGCCACTGCGCTCCTGGGAACACTGGTTTTATACCCTTGCCCTGATCGATGTCTCACCACAATTCTATCACGAAAGTGTAGGTGTGCCTTCCTAAACTACGTCCAATCAGTTCAATTTGCCACAGGTGGAATACAATCAAGTTGTAGAAGGATAATTAAAGAGGACCTATAATGCTTTTGTGTTTCTCCCTTTCCTTTAGTGTGTTATACAGGGTTTTTCCTGCCTCAAAATGAGGCGGAGGTGGTACCATCCTGACCTCGGACCATCTAAGGGGGTCGGCATGCTCCCAACCAGCTGCTACATTAAAGTGATGAACACATTCTTTTGGTACTTTATGTAGATTTTGATGCTAATACTGTTATACTTTAGTAACATTTTGAATGAAGGACATTTACTTGTAACAGAGTATTTTTACACTGCGGTATTACTTTTACTTAAGTAAAAGATCTGTGTACTTCTTGCACCACTAAACCACCAATCTAAAAAATTTAGTCATAATTGGTAATAATTGGTTGTCACACCCACAAAGCATGGTAAACGAGACGGACCTGTGTTTCAAGACGGGTGGATTGCACATCGCCGACCCCTGTGACACTGACAGTTGCGCCCGGAGCAGGAGGCCTCTCCCTCCCCGTGGGAAAGACGGCACATCAAGCACTAGTCAACGACCCTGCAGAGCGTGAGACACTTTCGCCTTTCTGAGCCGAACAGTGTGCGGACCGTCGCAGAGGAAATGCGCCCGGCGAGTGCAAGCCAGCCCACTTGTTTAGAAGTGTAAATAAACTCAGAAAAAAAAGTTCGGAAATTTGTGTTTGGTCGATTATTTCTCTCGTTACAATGCAAATTGGCATTGTGTTTTACATCGTTGGAAAGCCTGTTTATTTACCTTCACAATGATGTCCAACCTGTAAGGGTCATGCATTTGTGGGACGAGCAGCACAGCTGATTATGTGGGTAGCGCCCAAGTAAAATTTGCCAAAATTCTCTGCCAATGGTAAACAGTGTGTTCTCCTGTTGGTATTGACTCTTGTTTTGAGTTGTTTGGTGGATTGGATGATTGAGTCAATCAGTAACAAGGAACAAACAAGACATAATGGCAATTTTACACTTTATTCATTTAATACACCGTCAGGAGCCTCAGTAGTAGTGGAAGATCCATACGCAGCAACAACAGCCTGGCACCTCCTCCACATGCTGGTCACCAACTTGGTCACACGTTGCTGTGGGATGGCGTTCCATTCCTCAACCAGGATTCGTTGCAGGTCAGCCAGCGTGGTTGTGTGTTTCCTCAATGATGTCACTGGCAAAACAAGGCTTGTCATCATTGAAGGCCATCTCAATGCAGTGAGATATCGGGATGAGATTCTGCAGCCAGTGGCGATCCCATATCTCCACAATCTGGCACCTAACTTCATCCTCCAAGATGACAACGCTTGCCCCCACAGAGCCAGGGTTATCACAGACTACCTCCACAATGTGGAAGTAGAGAGAATGGAACGGCCTGCCAAGAGTCCACACCTCAACCCAATTCAACACTTGTGGGATCAGCTTGGGCGTGCTGTACGTGTTAGAGTGACCAACACAACCACGCTGGCTGACCTGCAACGAATCCTGGTTGAGGAATGGAACGCCATCCCACAGCAATGTGTGACCAGGTTGGTGACCAGCATGAGGAGGAGGTGCCAGGCTGTTGTGGCTGCGTATGGATCTTCCACCCGCTACTGAGGCTCCTGACGGTGTATTAAATGAATAAAGTGTAAAATTGCCATTATGTCTTGTTTGTTACTTGTTACTGATAGAGAGTTCAATCATCCAATCCACCAAACAACTCAAAACAAGAGTCAATACCAACAGGAGAATACACTGTTTACCACTGGCAGAGAATTTAGGCAAATTTTTCTTGGGCGCTACCCACATAATCAGCTGTGCTGCTCATCCCACAAATGCATGATCCTTACAAATTGGACATCATTGTGAAGGTAAATAAACAGGCTTTCCAACGATGTAAAATACAATGCCAATTAGCATTGTAACAACAGAGAAATAATCCACCAAACACAAATTTCCAAACTATTTTTTCAGAGTTTATATATTCGGTTTATTATGAAACTGTTAAGGCACACATGTAGAGGTAGATGGAGCGTTTTTCACAAACGCAGACTGCCGCTTTCAACGGCATTTATAAACACCATCTGGCGATATAAAACTATAATAAAACATTGAACGACGGGGAAAAGGAGTTTTGTTTACTTTGGTGACTTTTTTCAGTGGTTGTAAAGACGTTACCAGCAGAAACCCTTTTGTTCCCGCTTTGCTGTCGTCCAACTGAAAACAGACGGCTTGTCTCTTCTTTGGCAGTTTTGGCAGCACCTTTCCTGGTTTACTGTGCTGGTTACAGTATGTTACAGCGCCACCACAACGGCGTAATGCCGCAATTGCAGTTACAAATGACAGAAATCCTCCAAGTGTAATGCTTGTTAGAAAATAGTGTTTTCCATGAAGACACTCATCACAGTGTTGTTGAGAGCTGGAGGTGGGGCAAAATTTGACAGAGCCTTCGTAATTCTCTATGCAGGAGGAACCCTGGTTATATAGTTTATTGTGCATGTAAAAGGTCTGCAAAGTTAAAAAGCCCAAAGTCCATGCCAAAGGGAGTCACTCTCCCCCACAGAAACACTGCTCCTGAACTGCCTGAAACACCTTGATTGAAGTCCTGCATTTTCTTCTGTAACGTGATGATGTCACAAAGTACAACAATTGCATAATACCTGCCTAGCAGCTAGTTTGGCACGCCTTCAAACAGTTTAGTTCTTTAATCAATCACAGCAGTGGGCCAGCTGACCAATCAGAGCAGCCTGGGCTTTTTCAGGAAGGGTGGGGCAGGAGTTCAAACAGAGCATTTCAGACAGAGGGTGAGAAAAGGTGCTGCAGCACAGCCAGTATGAGAAAAATAAAGTGTTTTTTGAACATTAAAGCATGTAAACATGTTCTAGTAGAAACCAAAAATACAAGTATGTGCCAGATACTAGGCATAATAGTTCCTCTTTAAAGCAAACAGGATGCACCTGAACACAATTTGGAGAGCCACAGCAAAGGGTCTGAAGGAGAGATTTCAGTTTTTGATTTTTAATACATTTGCAAAAGGTTCCAAAAACATGTTTTCACTTTGTCATTATGGTTTATTGAGTATAGATTGATGGGAAAAAATGATATTTTATCTATTTTGAATTATCTACAACACAATAAAGTGTGCAAAAAGTGAAGGAGTCTGAGTACTTGAAGCTACATGGATACCCATAACCTGTAAGGATTTTTTAAATTAAACTTAACCTGATTTCGGGGGAAATTTTGACTATAAGTTTGAGAATAATTTCTTTCATTAGTCTAACCCAGCTGGCCTTGCAGGGTGGATCCCAGGTCTATAGTAAACTACTGAATGCAATAACCCCACACATAAGCCACATTGACAACCATATTGTCATAAGAATTTATGACACTAAATGTACCTGACTATAATTTAGGGTACTGTTATTGACTTTATTATAGCTTTTTGCACCACTAATTCAATCTCAGAAGTGCATTAATTTGTCTCCTCTGACATTCAGAATCAGTGATACTCAAAGTCGGCACATTTCAATTCCATCAAGCCTGCATAACAACCCATCTTCATCTGTATTTGTTTAACCAAGTTTTCCTTCTCAGAACAAGATAATGACACGTACTGTATATTTTATAGGTGTGACTGTAATACTGGTGCAAGTTGGATCACTTAGTACAAAGTAAATAAGGCAAGAAAGTTCCGAGGCAATGTGGCAAAAAGGATTTATTAAGCACTGATCATCATGTTGAAGTCTGCTACAATAGTGACAAACTCCGTGAAAGAAACTTCACCATCAGGATCGGCAGCCATCATAGTGAACAAATTCTTCACGTCAGGTTTGTCTTTGGGCTAAACAAAGAAATACAGAAAGAGTCGTAAGAAGATTTGTAAAACATAAAACACATGTCAAAGAGGCATCCACGGCTCTCCGTTGCAATAGTGCTACAACTGTTCTACTTACTGTGTCAGGGTATTGTTTGTTTAACATTTCAGCAAGCTCTTTCTTGATCAATTTCTTTGGGGCTCCTTCATAGTAGAATCCCAGGAGGATGTCCATTGCATTGCAAAGCTCTGACATGTTGGCTGGAACAAGAAAATAGTGTTGACTGTATAATCCAGGGTTTATTTATTCATGTTACATGGTGGTGGTAATACAGTAACGTGGTAATGCTTCATGCTACATTTAAACACATGAGTTGGACTTTTGGATGAGCAGCTGTTCAGATCAGGAATGTTACCGCCCAACACACTTCCTCATTTGTCTCATCAATAAAAATTATTGTTTTTTCTATAAAATGGATTCACTACAAACTCAAATTCTTATTTTGTTCCTCTCTAAATGTTGCTCTTCTGTTGCCTTGTCATCTTGTCTCTGTCCCTCAGGGGTAAAAACTACATTTCTGAATTGGTAGTTTGGTGTGACAGGCAAATCTCTAAAAGTTTCTGAAACAATTCAGGGCATCTAATCGCTGCTTGCATTCACTTTACTGGTTGTTTCTTCTCAACACACTATTGTTGCTATTTTAATATTCAAATTAGGATTGGTATAATCTTACAATAGATTGACATGTTAATCCTATTCTGACATAGCACTCCACACAGTACACAAACCACACCCAGAAGCTCATTCATGCATCTAGAAAATGCTACATATTAGGTATCAAGTATTCAGACAGATTAAATCCAAAATGGTTAATGCTATCATTCAAAAAGAATTTTAAAACGTATTTCCCCTTACCTATATATCTTCGAGAGGTCGAGAGGTTCAGACGGTGGAAGAGAGGGATTTGTGAAGAGAGCACAGACACAAACCTTTTTAAATGCAGGTTGTCAAACCTTCTTTTCAAGCCCCCACCCCTCTTTCTGTCTTTTTTCTTGAATGTACTCTTTCCTGCTTTTCCTCTAACGTAAGCCCCGTTTAAAACCAGTGCTACCAGTTTGGGAAGTAATGTTATATAATGGTGGTCATGTAATCTTTTTTCAGTGTGTACGATAAGGAAACATCAAATGCTCTTGATACATGGATATCCATAACCTGTAAGGACCTTTTTTTTTAACTCAACCTGAAAAAATATCTGTTTTCCTTTTTCAGTGCAAACATTGACTCTAAGTTCCAGAGTCATTTTCTTTATTGTCAAACGAGCACAGCTGGTTTTGCAGAGGTCATCGTCCCAGGGCTATAATACATCACTGCACATAATAACCCTGACAGGCATTCCATAGGTAAAGACGCAGTATGTTACACACAGCTCTCTCCAGACTTGTCATATACATGCCAGGGTTGAGTAGCATTTCTTTCACAACAAGGCTCCAAGAGTTGCTAAAAGGAAACCCAATTGTAAATGGAAATGTCAATGGAAAAAGGAATTCCCTTTCATGTTCTTGTTTAAAATCTGTACTTTTAATTTGTGAATGTTGCTTTTTATTTCTTTGATTTAGATCTATTTCAGTTGATGTTTGCATTGATTGTTGTGATCATTTATTTACCAGTTAAATCTCACTTACTTTAATTGAAGCTACTTAGCAGAATTTCAGGAGCAGGACCAAGCCTCAATAAAGCCACTCCCTGATTTCCATAAACTATTTAGCCTCTCCAGAGGCTGTAATTGTCGGTCTACTTCTCCACCCATCAACACAAAAACCTGGTACAACTCACCTGAACCTTATTTATAGAACTTGAGATAGAATTTTAGGAATGGTTACAACTTCTACTAGAAAACTGTTTTTGTGAGTCTTTTGTTTTTAGACAGATTCCTAACTTAACTAAAACACACCATGGAGCATAAGAGTGAGGGTGTCTTTATGCTCTTTTCTGAGCTAAACAAAGTTTCAGATTTCTCTCTTCCTCAGTGTTTTTCTCATTTTTCCTCACTTTAGTTGCTACATTTTGATTGATTAGTTTAGCCCGTCTGTGTTTTTTGGGCTTCCTCGCAGCTTTCAGTTCTACAAGTTTTGAAGGGCTATGAACACTTTGAATCATTCAGAAAGAGTTGTCGTGGTAACTCATGAGGCATATGTAGCAATAACGAAATGACGTAGATATTGCTTGTTTTTAAATTGCGGTAGACAGAAGGCACACCTAGCTCACAATGTGTAACAGGTAGTATAAGAAGCACTGACCATCACTCTTTACTTGATTAGAGTGATGGCATTACTTTTGGGGAGCTGTCATGTCGTCCATCCTTGTATAGAGACTATGGTTAAGATAGATGTGAAAAATATGGAATCATGTTACTATTCTAACTCATTGTTCCCTAAAACAACCTACAAAAGACCCCCAAAGCACTTAGAAATATGCAACTCAACTGTATACTACTTACCGTGTACTTCTACTTCAGAGGAAAACATTGTCGTTCTACATTTACCTGACAGAGAAATGTTACTAGTTACGTTGCAGATTCAGATTTGACTCACAAAATATAACAATTAAAATATTAAGTATTATAATTAGGGCTGTCAAAGTTTACGCGATAATAACGCATCAACGCAAATTTGTTTTAACGTCACTAAGTTCTTTTAACACATTAACGCAATCAATCTTTCAGAAGTTGTAATGGGCTCAGCTAGAGTGAGTGCAAGAGTTTGACTAATGAAAGAACATTTTTCTGAAACGTATTTAATGTACATACTATTGTAGTGGTACGTATCGATTTGGCCAAAATGTAGCATGTAGTATGCAGTATGCAAACAAAAGCAGTATGCCAAAAATACCCGGATGTCATACTTATTTGGAAAAAATCTCCGGTACGCATCGAACCTAGAAAACCAAAGAAATCCATTGATACCAACCCTTTCTTACCAGCTTGTCGAGAAGGATGTTCAGTAGCGCTTTAAAGTTAAGCTACATTTTAGTGAGGAACTGGCATGTCCATTTTCAAAGGGGTCCCTTGACCTGAAAATGGGTTCTATGGTTACCCACGAGTCTCCCCTTTACAGACATGCCCACTTTATGATAATCACATGCAGTTTTATGGCAAGTCATAGTCAAGTCAGCACACTGACACGCTGACAGCTGTTGTTGCCTGTTGGGCTGCAGTTTGCCATGTTATGATTAAAGCATATTTTTGATGCTAAATGCAGTACCTGTGAGGGTTTCTGGACAATATTTGTCATTGTTTTGTGTTGTAAATTGATTTCCAATAATAAATATATACATACATTTGCAGAAAGCAAACATATTTATCCAGTCCCATGTATATTAAATACTTGACAAATCTCCCTTTAAGGTACATTTTGAACAGGTCGTCAATTTCAGTTTATTGAGACACACATCTGGTCGTCAAGGAAGAGAAATCAAGTGCAGATTCACATTACTCCCGGTCCGTGTAGCATAGATTTTGATAGTTTGTTTATTGGATTAAATCCTGAATCCAAAGTGGCAGAAAGGAAGGTCCGTCTCTGCAAAATATGACAGCTACAGTGGCTTGGAAAATGGCGATATGAAGTGGGTAAAGTAGCCAAAAACTAGTACAAGTAGTCATCCAAATAACTACTTGAGTAAGAGTACAAAAGTATTTACTGAAAAAAAACCTTGAGTAGTGAGTAACTTAAGAAATAAAATAATAAAAAACACTGGCACACTACTGTCTTTTCCCCCATTTTATTTGATGTGATTATGACTGGAATTATCAACTCAGGTAAAGTTAAAGAAGTGAACATACACCTGTATTTATTTGTGATGAAATGACAAGTCATCATGTCCTGATAGATAACCTGCCGCATACTGTATACACCAGACAATATTCCCAGTCTGTATCTCTGAAGTGTGATCACTAAATATCATATTATACTCTGTTAAGTACACTAATAAGTAAATATATTCTTTAAATTACATTCTTTGCTTGTTGTCTCCTATATTATATTATGATTTGGCAAATAAATCAGCAAATCTGAAAATGTCTCATATCAGATGACTCATTTAGGCTAATTAGGAGATATTGTAAGGCTGTGATGCTTCATCATGAATGACCTATTAAATACAGGTGTGTTCACTTCTTCACTTTGACCTGAGGAAGACCATCTGTGGTTGAAACATTATATCAGACATGTCCACAGGAAATAAAAGCAGTTTGTCTTTTTTTTTTCGTGTGCACGATTTGGTCTCTAAGTTTCTGTCTCTCTTCATCCGGCAACACAAAGCATGACTGATTAAATGCACACCTTTAGCTTGATATTTACATAGCATGCTATACTGTGTGTATATGTTGTTAAACGTATTAGCATTAACACACACAGACATACTTAATGCTCTTCGTCAGCTCAGTGTCAGCACGGTTTTCTGAGCCGGAGCCGGAGTCGGAGCCGGAGCCGGAGCCCGCTGCACTGCAAACTGTAAATTCCTATGTAAATATTAGCTGCTAGCGCAATTTGAAAGCCATAACGTAAACGTCGCTGTGTAGCTTCAGTCATGCTGCTGTGAACGGAGTCATTTGTAGGCGTGGCTGCGGTAGGATAACAGAGCTCCAGCAGACCTGGGACCAGCTGACCACCTGCCTCTTAACAGATCATGAATGCATAAAATAATAAATAAAAGTAGCGTGATGAATGCATCCAAATGAAACAGAGTTAAAGTAATGATTTTATCTCGAAATCTACTTAAGTAAGAGTAAAAAGTATGCTGCATTAGTACAATTTACTCAAAAAAGTTACTTGAGTACAGAGTAAAATGTTACTCGTTACCCACTACTGGATATTAGGTACTGAATTTGATGAATTTACTGTTTGTCAGACCACAAATGAGCACTGTGTGCTTGCAAGGTTGATTAATATTGAACGTATCGCATGCCCAAATTGCAACAAAATTGGACACTGCATGTCCTTGGGTCCCCAGCAATACACCCGCCAAGTGTGTAGTCGATCGGATGTACAGTTCTCGATATACGCGAATAACACAGACAGGGACAGACGGAGACAGATAGGCTACTTTATAGTCAGACTAGTACAGTGCTGTTCAAAACATGCCTGTTCAGAGCGGGTGAATGCTTTGCCTGGGGTGTTGCTGCTTGCAGCTTTCTCGAGAACCACTCAAACAACTTCACACTCGACACTGCGCTTCCTTGGGTCCTGAGCAATACACCTGCCATGGCATGGTTGCGTCACACACCCAAGTCGCAGCTACTCGCGGTCAAAAACACCGGTGAAATACACTCTGGTTAACGGGGGAAAAGAACACATCCAGGTCTCCGTTACTTGCAGTCAGAAACATCAGTGAAATACACTTAGTAAGTTCCAAATAGGCGTATTAGTCGCTTGCTTTGACATAACCACCACGGTTATAAAGTAGAGCATGGATTTAATTAGTGGAGGTATTTTGCCGGAGGTAACGTTATTAGTGTTATAAGGTAGTATCAAGTCTGACACCGGGGAAATACCGTCTTACTTATGGGGGAAAAACACACACAGGTCACGGCTTACTCTCAATCACACCGGTGAAATACACTCTGCTTCCAATTGGTTATCCGCTGATTCCGCTCGTGTTGACTCCAGAGAAGTGATGAGCTTGGTTGTAAAGTGACCGGCAGTCATTGAGCCGTGGCCGTTTGGAGCGCTTGCTGCTTGCAGCATTATGTCTGGAGCGCGGAGCGGCGGTATGCCTGCTGTGAACGACATGCTTGTCTTATGCTTTGTTTATACTCGTGCGCGACAGCATGGCGCGGGCCTCCGTAGATGCACCTGACCACAATTTGGAGAGCCACAGCAAATGGTCTGATTACTTATGTAACTGAGATATTTCAGTTTTTGATTTTTGATACATTTGCAAAGGATTCTAAAAATATGTTTTCACTTTGTCATTATGGTTTATTGAGAGTAGATTGATGGACAAAAAACGCTATTTTATCCATTTAAATCTACAAAACAATAAAGTTTAAAGGGGTATGAGTACTTTCTGAAGCTACATGGATACCCATTACCTGTAAGGAAATATTTTTTTAACTCAACCTGAAAAAAAAAAATCTGTTTTCTTTACTTATTTAAGGGCAAATAATGAGTATAAGTTTCAGAATAATTTATTTCATTAGTCAAACTAACCCAGCTGGCTTTGCAGGGTGGATCCCAGGTCTTTAGTAAACTACTGTATGCAATAACCCTGACAGGCCATATTGACAACCATATTGTCATAAGAACTAGAAAGCTCTTATTATAGCTTTTTAAACCACCAATTTGATCTCAGAACTGCAGGTATTAGTTAATTTGTCCCTTCTGACATTCAGAATCAGTGATACTCACTCAAAGTCGGTACGTTTCAAGTCCATCAAGCCTACATAATAACACTCATCTGTATTTGTTTAACCAAGTGGTGGAATGTAACTAAGTACATTTACTCAAGTATTGTACTTTACTTGAGTATTTCCATTTTTATGCGACTTTATACTTCTACCCCACTACACTTCAGAGGGAAATATCATCCTTTTATTTTTCAGATTCAGATTAAAAATACAAAATATAATCAATAAATACATTTTGTCTTATTATAGGTTAAGATAAAACTTAATTGATCCCTTGGGGGTAAATTCACAAGTTACCCAGCAGTATGTAATTAAATGTCATTAAAATGATCTCCACTTTTACCAGCTGCAACTTTAAAGTGATGAATACGTTATTGCATTAATAATTATAATCCAGTGTGAAGAATCATATATATTATTCTCAAATGGGCCATTCTGCATAATAAGTACTTTTACTTTTGGTACTTTATGTATATTTTGATACTAATACGTTTACTTAAGTAATATATGGAACGCATAACTTTTACTTGTAACAGAATATTTCTACACTTTGGTATTGCTACTTTTACTTAAGTACAAGATCTGAGTACTCCTTCTAGCACTAGTTCAACCAAATTTTCCTTATCAGAACATATGATAATCATGTGTATATTTTATGGATGTGACTTAAATACTGGTGCAAGTTTTATCACTCAGTTTATTCATTTAGAACAAATTGAACAAGGCAAGAAAGTTCTGAGGCAATGTGGTCAAAGGATTAATTCTAAGAGCACATCATCCTGAAGTCTGCTACAACAGCGGCGTACTCCACGAAAGTAACAAGACCATCACCGTCGGCATCCAGCTTCCTGAACATACTGCTCACTTTTCTGGGGGGCTAAAGAAAGAAAAACAGAAGGAGTTGTAAGTAGATTATAAAACATAAAACATAAGAGGCATTATCAGCTCTCTGTTGCAATAGTGCTACATATTTTCTACTTACTGCATCAGGAAACTCTTTCTGGAGCAGCTCAGAAAGTTCTGTTTTGGTCAAAGTGGTATCGTCTCCTTCTTTTCCAGAGTAATTCAGGAAGGTCTTCCGGAGGATGGTAAATGCCGCTTTGAGATCACAGTCTGACATGTTGGCTGGAATGAGAAAATAGTGTTGATTGTGTACTCCAGTGTGTATTTATTTATTCATCTTACACATGAGTTGGACTCCTGGATGAGCAGCATCAGTACAAGCTAATACTCTGATTTTGTTTCTCTCTAAATCTTGCGCTTTTGTTGCCTTGTCATCTTTTCGCTGTCCCTCAGAGGTAAATACTCCATTTCTGAGTTGGTAGTTTGGTGTGACAGGCAAGTTGCATTTGTCGCTATTTTAATATTCAAATTAGGATTGTTATTCTTACCATAGATTGACATGTTAATACTATTCAGAGGTAGCACTCCACACAGTGCACAAACTACACCCAGAATCTCATTCATGCATCTCATTCGACATAATGCTACATATAATGTATCAAGTATTTAGATAAATTCAATCCAAAATGGTTAATGCTGTATTTAAAAAAAATTGTAAAACATATTTCCACTTACCAAAGTTGTACGATAACTTCGAGAGGTCGAGACGGTGGAAGAGAGGGATTTGTGAAGAGAGCACAGACACAAACCTTTTTAAATGCAGGTTGTCAAACCTTCTTTTCAAGCCCCCACCCCTCTTTCTGTCTTTTTTCTTGAATGTACTCTTTCCTGCTTTTCCTCTAACGTAAGCCCCGTTTAAAACCAGTGCTACCAGTTTGGGAAGTAATGTTATGTAATGGTGGTCATGTAATCTTTTTTCAGTGTGTACGATAAGGAAACATCAAATGCTCTTGATACATGGATATCCATAACCTGTAAGGACCTTTTTTTAACTCAACCTAAAAAAAAAATGTGTTTTCTTATTTCAGTGCAAACATTGACTCTAAGTTCCAGAGTCATTTTCTTTATAGTCAAACTAGCACAGCTGGTTTTGCAGAGGTCATTGTCCCAGGGCTATAATACATCACTGCACATAATAACCCTGACAGGCATTCCATAGATAAAGACACAGTATGTTACACACAGCTCTCTCCAGACTTGTCATATACATGCCAGGGTTGAGTAGCATTTCTTTCACAACAAAGCTCCAAGAGTTGCTAAAAGGAAAACCAACTTGTAAATGGAAATGCCAATATCTTTATCTTCTTGTTTAAAATCTATTTGAGAATGTTGCCTTTTTTCTTATTTGATCTATTTCAGTTGATGTATGTGTTGATTGTTGTGATTATTTATTTTTCCAGTCACTTAATTAATTACTTTTTAACCATTTCAAAGACCTCCATGCAAGACTTTTGCTAACACATATATGTGTCAATAATCAAACACTAAATGGGACAATTGTAAATGGAGTACTTTTTGCTGTAAATCATTTTTACTTGTTATGGAGTATTTTTATATCGTGGGTAATTTTAAATAAAAGATTAGGGTATTACTTCCAACACTGCCAGCAAACTGTGGCAACACTGTGTTTGACTAACATCACACCAAACACTAAGCTTTAGCCTGCTGAGTCATATGTCAACAGCAAATTTAATGCCACCTGAAGCTACTTCTGTACAAACTGTTTGTATGTCTTTCTGTATGACTATTATCTCAATTTAATCTACTACTCATGTCAGCTTTAATACTGTGTTTGTATACATCAATGTGTCCCAGGAAAATAATACAAACTATCACGAACAAAGCAACAAGTACAAGAGGCTGAGTCGGAACTTCAACAATGTGTCTAGTCTGCACACAGACAATTATCTTGCAACTGTGGGTTATTTCTAATATCGTGACCTGGTCACTGTGTGGTGAAACAGCTGATGGTTAGAGTGAGGGGTTTGTATAAATGTAATGAGAGACACCAGTACAGACAGTAGAAGACAAAAGCAGAGGATAGTCATGGTCAAGAGACACCATGATTCACTGGTGGGGAATGTTTGCAGACACCAAAATGTGCCGAGCAATTCTGCATATAGAGAATACTGTCCTCCCTCCACACACCAACACCTACTGAAAAAATATCTGCTCAGTACATCACCCATTAAAAACGGTGTAATGGTTTCATAACTATTGTGATAATTAACCCCCTTCCTATAGTGTAGATTTGTCAACAACTCTAGGGACTGTGTTGGACTGGGTGGTAGAACGATGTACATAGAAGTTGTGTTTTGTGAGTTCCCATGATTCAGCACAGCTGCCTGTGGTTGAGTCCTTATGGATTATCCAGTTACTTAAAAGGGCAGGCCAAACCCTCAAACAAATACTGGCAGTTAAACCTTTAAACAGCTTCAAGTGTTGAATAGCGAACAGCCGTTACACAAGTTTCAACCAGCCTAGGTATTTGCAGGAATGCACCAGGATTATTTGTCTATCTGTCTGACTTTTGTGAAGAAGATACTGATTTGATGTATTTAGCCATACCAATGTCTGTCTGTTGGACAGTCAGTCGATCCACCACTTGGGACCAGACTGAAATTAACAACAGAAACAACTATTGGATGGATTGCCATGAAACTCGGTCCAGATGCCCAAAGTTTTCAATTCTTCAGTGAAATATTTACATATCTACTTGATGGATTGCCACAAAAGTGTGAACAGACATTCATAATCCTCAGGACTCTGGTGATCCTATGATTTTTCCTCCAATGCCACCATGAAGTTGACTTTTTGTGGTTTTGAGTGAAACATCTCAACAACTGAAATTTCCCCCCAGGATGAATAATAATCATTTTGGTGATCCCTTTGCTTTCCATCTAGCGCCATCATCAGGTCAAAATGTTCCCATAAGCCTCAGCTGTACTTTGTTTTTAATCCTAATTAACAGGTTAGCATGCTAACATGCTAAACTAAGATGGCGAACATGGTAAACATCTTAGCGTTGTCATTGTGAGCATGTTAGCACGCTGATGTTAGCATTCAGCTGTTCCTAAGTGAAGCCTCAGAGAGTTGTGAGTGTGGCTGCAGACTTTTAGTCTTGTTAATATATTTTTGAAAACAAAATCTGAAAACTGGATTATAGTATGATTTGAGTGTGACATGTAGACTGTATATAAGAAATGGATATAGTCATGGTGACGTCACACATGGATTTGTGGACTGACGTTTTGAAGCCTCGAGTTCGGCATTTTGGCCGTCGCCATCTTGGTTTTTGGCCGGTGCCATATTGTTTTTTTGCAACCAGAAGTGACACGAGAGGGCGGAACTAAGCACAGCCGAACGCTGAATAAGACATTTTTAGGCGACCAAAAATGTTATAATTAACTTTCATGAACAGAAAACACATTGTGAAAGGGTTAAAGTTGTAAGACGAAAACATACCCTGCTTTATGGTCTATTTGACTCTAAATGGGACGATAATTTACTAAATGAACATCATGCTGTATTGAAGAAGACTTGAAACTAGCGATTGAGACCATAAACTCATGTTTACAATGTTTACTGAGGTAATAAATCAAGTGAGAAGTAGGCTCATTTTTCTCATAGACTTCTATACAATCAGATTTATTTTTGCCACCAGAGGAGTCGCCCCCTGCTGGCTATTAGAAAAAAAATGCAAGTTTAAGGCACTTCTACATTGGCTTCACTTCTCAGACCCAGAGGTTGCTCACTGGTGTGACACACAGCAGCAGTATGTGCAGATATTTACCACTTGGCGACTTCTAAGATAAGACAAGAAGAGATCAAGTTTATTGTCCGTTAACACAAAAAGTTGTTTTGCCTCACATACTCCAAACAATAAACTGAATAACAAAAAAACAAAACACAAAAAACATCTGGTCACCCTCCAGCAACCATCAGAAGACACACAACATTGCAACATCTGAGAAAAACCCACCCTCACACACACACACACACACACACACACATACAACTCCAGCAGCTCCAGTAAAAGTGTGCAATGTGCTTCGGGGCTGTTTTTGTCAAAGCAGGCTGCTGTTGTGTGTTGTGTTGTCTCTGCCTCTCTCCCGTGGTAACAACACCAAAAAAAAAATTTCCACTACAACCCAGTGGTTGATTGTGTGTGTATGTGTGTGTGCACAAGAATGCTTGTTTACCTCAAGCGGAGGATTTCACAGAGGAAGTAAATTGCTCTTCATTCTTTCTCCGCCCTGTTTTTTTCCGTTTGGATAATACACATCCACCGAAAATGCAAAGTTATGTGATGTCAACAAATCATTCACTTCCTGATTCCTGTAAATCAACATATGCATTCAATTATTGCAGCTTGATCAACAAAAAGCTTGTAGCTGTTAAACAGCTCCGCTTGCGCAAGAGTGTGTCATAACCCTGTTGAGTTCATTATGGTTTATGGGCTATGGTTTGGCTGAAACTATCCCTGGAAAGGAATGACAGATCAAAACCGAAGCTTAGTTCTCTTAGCAGTTGTGTGGTTTGAGCAAGAATAATGCAGCTTGGGTTACAATGAGTTACCACTGGACAGCAGGAAATGTGACACCCACAGACACAATGGAGTCCAAGTTTGTCCTGTATGCCTCTCCCCCTCTCTCTCTTTCTTTCTTTGTGCTTTTTTGGATCTGGTTTTCATTGTTTCTCTGCTTTGTCAGTTAGTATTATTACTGCTTATGTGGAAGCTGTCGATGACAATATGCTCTTGTAAAACAAACAAACAAATGTAATTGGACTCTTTTGCAGTGCATGTAGTATAACTCTATATAGTGAAGAAACACATTCTCATCCCAACTCGTCGCATACTGCTGCTTTGTCACGCCCCTTGGTGTCACTTTGTTTTCAGCATCAAAACCACTATAGTTACCCTTGGCGTCACAACAAAACCACTATTAGGTTTAGGAAAGAACTACATGGTTGGGCCTAAAACTACTATGTTTGTACAGTGAAAATGACACTGAACGTTGTGAACACGGGACATGAACCAACAGCTGATTGTAACGTGAAACTTAACACACGGGAGCGCACGGGACATGAACAGCGGTCTTCTGGATGAAAGCCAAGTTGGCTTTCGGATTGGTTTACAATATACTGTAGTTAATGGCCCGGTGTGATTCATACCAACGCTAAAGGGTGTCTTGTATGGCGGTACCGAAAGTCGACGGCTGTGACAAAGCTTTGGTATTTGACACCTTGTGAATGATAACGGGCAGAGTGAAAGCACCATTCATAAAAAATAATTTGTGCTGCCTGCACTCTGTTCTTGCTGTGGCTATTGAGTTTGTTGTGTTTACCTTACTACTACTACTACTACTACTACTACTACTACCATACTACGGTTAGAAAGAGCCGTTGTTAAAAGTCAACGTTGATTTATTTGTGATGTAACTTCCGTACTTGAGTTACGCCTCTTATGGAGTTATTTTAAGCCAAACCACGATCTTTTGCTAAACCAAACTAAATAGTTTAGTTGGCTAATCCTAACCAAATTGATCCTTTCCTAAGCCTAACTAAGTAGTTTTGTTGCCTAATCCTAACCAAGTGGATATTTTCCTAAACTTAAAGGGACTATTTGTAACTTTTTAAGCGTATAAATGTAGCGGGTCGCCACACATGCGCGCTCGCATATGCGCGTTCGCGTGTGGCCGCTGCCTTTCCTCCTCTGCCTGCCTGCCTTCACTCAGAGAGCGCGCGTGTTCTCAGCTCGCTCCACCTCGCTCCACCTTTAGACGTGAACGCGCGCTCACTCCTCACTGCAGAAGAGTTAGTTTAGCTCTGAGAATATCTAGTGGACGTTTTTGCAGAAATAACTGCTGCAACTCCTCCAGACCAACAGAGGTTTCCCGTGTCTTGTGAAGTGACGGAGCTCCTCAGCTAGTAACGTTATCGTCTCGTTACCGACCGGGTACCGGTGTCTCCCTGCTCTCTCCGGCTGCGGGCGGAGAGAGCAGGGAGACACGCTGCAAAGCCCCGCTGCATCAGCCTGCGCTGAGGCAGTAAAGGCCAACACTAGGATCAGATCTAAATCATGTTCATGGAGAGACCTTCGTCTGGTTAGCTAACATTACTGCCAAGCAGCTGAAATATAGAGTTATATTGTGGTTTTAGCTGACGTGTGTCGCCTCACTGTTTTGAGCGATGCTCGTTCAGGTATATTTAGAGCGAGCAAGCGCGAGCCCGACGCTGACTTTCGTTGATTTCACGGCCACAGGTGTCGCTGTTAAGAAGCATTTCTGAAAGTTACAAATAGTCCCTTTAACTAATTAAAGATAAGATTTAAGATAAAAGACCGAGAATCTTTTTGCTGCCTAAACCTAAGGAAGTTGTTTCCTGTGAAGACGGAAGTATATTTTGAAAAGACTGTATGCATGTAACGAGCTGAAATTGGCGCGTGTTGCTGGACATTCGTAGGAAAAGAAACGAAAAAGAAAAAATAACTTTTTCGTAAGATATCATACGAACCGTTGTTCTACTACATGTGAGGTTTTTGTTGTGCAGGTGCTGATTTGACGGTTAATGAGTGTTCTAATGTTGTGATTTATAGGGATGAAATCAAGTTTGCAAGTGTGTTTATAACATATATGTATTGCCTTTCATGATATCACCTTCATGGAATTACCCCCCTGAGTAATAATTGATGACTAATGTGGTTATTGTAATTCAGTAACTACTACTATTTTTTGTTACTTTATTTCTGTTTAGTTCACCTTAGAAATTGAGATGTGACAGTGATACCATAGATATATATACTGTATATATCCTCCGGGAATCAAAATAAAGAACAAAGAAGCAAAGGTGGAGATGATGACACCTGGGCAGGGTGTGTTCTTCTCCCCGCCTGGGGCGTGATTTGAATGGACATTTACGCTTGTCACTGATTCATTTACTTTTATAGACTCTTCAGGATTAATTATATGTCATTATGGAGTAGAACAGGAATTAGGGTTAATTTATGCTTACACTACACTAGTTTGCTTCTGCAGCCAGTAATTTGGGTTCCTTGTCGAGCACTTGTTAATCTGTTATAGTGGATTACACAGAAATATGTTTAGTACTTGTATCTGGAGGTTTAATATCATAAATACATTTCACAAAGAGCACATTTTAACTTACAGTAGTTTGAAAGCAGGATGCTTTTATAGCCAATAGTGTGCTGACAGATGTGCTGACATGATTGTTGGTCTCACGCCAACAGGTGTAGCACTATATATATTATATAATCGTTTCTTGTTACAGCCTGCAGCAGCAACCTGAGTCTGCTGGAGTGTGAGCGAGTTAACACGTTGTGGATTTCTTATGTCATCAGATCAGTGATATGGACACATTCCAGTTGTTTGAAGGGATAAGAGGCAAATAACAGCAAACTTGATTAATGTATGGATAAAATAAAATGTCTCATGATTATGTCGAGTTTTACGTCTGCCTTCTGTGTTTTGTTCCTAATATATATTAAACAATAAATCCACTGTGCATTGAGGGGTTGAGGATTACATCATGTTTCAAAAGTGGTTCTTTCTGACTGAGAAGGAGAAAAGGAGTTGGCTTTACATCATGCCTTTGTTTTACACAGACATCAGAGCATTTGCATTCTGTTTATTCAGCTTGAACTGGCTGACGGATTCATGAAGGCGATGCTTTCAAACAAATAGATGCAAAACTCCAACGTCATCGACCTAACAGAGTTTTCTTTGTGTGTGGGTTACGCAGTCAATGACTACCACAGTACAACAAAAAAGCAAGGTGAACACTACACAGAGGATCACTGCCTGCAGCAGGTTTTTTGTGGACGGACAGGTTGCTCGGTTGACAGGTTGACGGCAGGGTTACCTGGCCCATAAAGTTGATTTTGAATCCTACTCTCAATTTCTAATTGATTAAGAGGTCTTTAATATGTGAAATAACAACGGAAACTGAGTTTTTAATGTTTTCTGATGTTGTTGATGTTTGTTCACATTAATGGTGTGTGTAAATAAAACCTACTTTTTCAATTATGAGCAATTGAAAAGAAACAAAATGCAAGATGTCTTTCTTTGTAAATCAAACTTTTCAATTATATATGTGTTTAGACCTGTAATTATGACACAAAGATAGAAGTCCTAAATGGGGATTACAAATGACACCATCTAAAATCAACAATAGATGACAAAGCAGAATTTTCAAGGATTATGTCAAAACGTGAAGTATTCTGTTTGAAAGTTTATGGAAACCCTCCACATTTCAGTTTCGAAACATATTCACAGTACATGACAGAACAGGACAGGCTTTTATGGCCAACAAAGTGCTAGCAGATGCTCACCTCTTACAGTATATACAGTATTTCAATGCACTTGCTCCACCTGGCAGGCAGCAGGGAGAATGCAGTGTTTAATAAACATGGGCGAGCAATGGGTGTGACTCTTAGGAAGTGGTGAGGACACAAATTGCAGGAGATTCATCGGTCCTTCTCCATAAAAATATAACATCACTGAATCGCTGAATTTCTTCCAGTGTTACTTTACACTCTGTGGCTACTCAAAGCTTCTAAATACAAACTTTTCTACGCCGGTTTAGAATATATTCTTAGTTGTGTACACACACTTGAGAACTGTATAACTAAAACATTTGTCATGCAGGTTGATAAATTCGATGTCGGGGTTAAACGGTCTAATTTCTTTCTATTATGTGTATTTAATGTGCGACAGGCACATTTTGTGGACAGACAGGTCTCTCAGCCAATCACAAGTGGCTCGCAGGGAGGCGGGAGCATGGCAAAGGAGAGCCAATAGAAATGTATGTTTGTTTCCAGACAGACAGGAATGCAAGGGAGTTAACTTACAACTTTATGTCATCAGAAAAGTGATATGGACACATTACCGTCATTTGAAGGGACAACAGCGAACCCAACTGACTCTAATAGTTTATTAATTAATGGATAAAATAAAATTTCTCTGAAAATATGGCCAGCTCTGACCCTTTGGTGTTTCAAAAGAGGTTCTTTCTGACTAAGAAGCAGAAAAGGAGTTGGCTCAGTTTTAAAGCTAGAGTGAAGATACTGGCATCATATGAAACTAGAAAACCTCAGGACTCTATCGGTACTATGTCAAGCTAACTTGTTGCGAAGGAGGCTAAATAACGCTCCAAAATTACAATACATTTTGGCGAGGAAAAACTGGCTTGGCCATTTTCAAAGGGGTCCCTTGACCTCTGACCTCAGTATATGTGAATGAAAATAGGTACTATGAGTATCCACGAGTCTCCCCTGTACAGACATGCCCACTTTATGATAATCACATGCAGTTTGGGGCAAGTCATAGTCAAGTCAGCACACTGACACACTGACAGCTGTTGTTGCCTGTTGGGCTGCAGTTTGCCATGTTATGATTTGAGCATTTTGTTAATGCAGTACCTGTGAGGGTTTCTGGACAATATTTGTCAATGTTTTGTGTTGTTAATTGATTTCCAATGATAAATATATGCATACATTTGCATAAAGCAAGCATATTTGCCCACTCCCATGTTGATAAGTGTATTGACTGAAAAGGAGAAAAGGAGTTGGCTTTACTTCATGCCTTTGTTTCACACAGACATCAGAGCAGGAGCATTCTGTGTATTCAGCGTGAACTGGCTGACAGATTCATAAAGGCGGTGCTTTCAAACAAATAGATGCAAATAGGCATGGATAATCGGTTCGACACAAATAGATGGGAAAGAAAGAAAGAGAGAGTTTGAAAGGGAGTTGTGATGACTCTTACTGGGGGAAAAAAGGATGCAAAATGTAATATAATAATGTTGATATCAGCCAAACTTGCGGGGGGACTTCCATCAATAATTGCTTAATTGTTTCCATCCACAGCAATGACATTGAAAACTACTATGCAAGTGACAGTAAAATAAACAGATGAAGACACCCACATTGATTTAAACTCATTTTTATTTATTCTCAGCCAGTAATGAGGTTACACTACTTCGAAAAACAATTGAAAGTCACATTATGTAGCTTCTGGTGTTTCATCTTCATCTTCTTGCCCCTTGCCTCCCTTTTTGTTGTAGTGACGTTTGATCATGAAAGACACACACATAACGAACTCTCCAAAGTGGAGCTGTCCGTCGTGCTTCCTATCCTTCTTCTTCAAGATCTTGTTTATGGCAGCTTCATTGAGCTTTTCCTGGAGAACATACCATCACAGTTAACATGAAATGCATCCGAGTGGTGAATAAGAAGCAGGATAACAAGTGAATGTAAATTGTCATGTGAGTGTGTTGAGTGTCTTACTTTCATCTCGGGGTCTTCAATTTCTGTCTCCATGAGCTTCATGAACTCGTCCTTGCTTAGAACGCCATCATCACTAGCATACTCCATAAACATCTCCACAAGGTTGTTGATGGTTTGTTCCATACGAGCCATAGTTGTAGCTGGACATATTAAAAGAAACACAGCAGTTAATGCTTTTGAAACATAGAGGATGAACAGAACAGTTGTTGCCAAGATGTTTCCATGTCTTGCGAAGTATCTTGGTGTTGTTAAATTCGATATGCTATTAGACCAAAGTTTATGAAAGCTAACAATGTAAGAGTCAGAAGTTCAAACTCAACACTATGGAGGATTTCAAATGCACAGAGCTACTTGTACTTGCAACAGGACATTATAAAATCTTAGTAAATGAAAGGAACTAATTTAGTTTAGATTAATAATTAATGCTAATGTTTTGTCATTTCTGATGTGTCAAACTTTTCTGTATTCGTCATGCTCAGTATCTGGACACATTACAGCTATTATATTTCCCTCCACAAAACGTACTCCCTCCATATGTTGCTTTCCATCAGGACTCACCGTAGTTTTTCACGTTCACCAGGCGAAGAGAGATCACGTCTGTGTCAGCAGCTTGGTCCTAGAGGAGACTGATGTCGGACTGAAGGGGAAGCCTCCTTTTATAAGAGCAGTCAGACAATATCTGACACCTGTGAACAAACATGCATGCGGTGACTAGTGTACTGCTAGCCTACTCCCTACAAACCAGCTTCACCGGTCTTTTTTTACCGTAGGGGTGAGCAGGGTGATTTGAGCCTGTGGGGAAGTGGACCCACCCTTTGTTTCTAGGCAACCGTAGATAAAATTGGTAACGTGACCACACGTTTTTGAAGAGTCGTCCATTTTACTGATCCTGGGTTGGAGAGAGGCCCATATGACAAATGGTAAGCACATTTAGGTCCAAAAACAGTTTTTTTGCCACTCAAAGTGATTTTTTTATGTTCAAGGAGTCGTTATTTTTGTGTCTGAACAATTACAGACAAGTTTGATCTCACACGTGTGTTGGTGCTTTAGGAAGTTACAATATGAGGCTATACTGTTAAGGCAAATTCAAGTTGAGCCAAGGTACAACTTTATTTTTGAAAGCCATATTTTGAAAACTGTTTATTTTCGATCCAAAGTGAATATTCCCAAGGATGCACGACATCCTGAAATATGTTAAGTTGGAGACATTACTGTCATGCTGTCACTAAAGATGCCTGAAATAAAAATTGTCTCAACTCACCCCACTCTCCCCTACTGTATCAATAAAACATTCATTGTTGTAGATTTATGTTTGTATTGTTTTGCATTCACTGATATTGCTTTTATGTGTATGCATGTGTGTTACATTGATGTGTGAAGAGTTTGGGATTACAGCAGTTGGAGTATGAAGATCTGCAAGGTGGAGCCTATTGCGGAGAACATATCTGAAAGCTATACAGTGAGTTATCTCAGCCCCAAAATGGTAAGTTTCAAGATACAAAAAGGCAACATATTTTTATGTACATATATTATTACTAATTAATGTAGTCCAAAAAGAACCCAAAAATCAATGGTCACAGAAGCAAAGCTAAACCAAAAGTTTTGTAAATGAACCGTAATCCCTATTCTACTCCACAAATACATATGATTAATACTGAAGAAGATAGAGATTACTCTCAATTAAATGACATGTGTATCCATGTTTTAGTAAGGTTTTGGTCCCTTGTAAAACTTAAAGGTTATATACTTCATTATTGACCATAGATTTCACATATTTTCTCCACAATAGGCTCCACCTTGCAGCTCCTCAGTAAAAAGAAGGATTACCCCACCTTAGATTCCACCTTAAATCCAAACATTAGACAACACAAACTAAATCCACCTTCTGAGCAACGATACATATTTTGTGGCACAAAAGGAGCGGTGAAGCTGGTTTGTGGGGAGATTTCCAGTCCATGAATCACCATGTGTGTTTATTTATTATATGTACAGACATGTGTCAGACATCGTGTGTCTGCTCTTATAAAAGGAGGCGTTCTCCTCAGCAACTTATGGAGGGAGGGAGTTTGTGGGTAAAGAAGTCTGACACATGCAACAGAAATGATAAAATATTGTCTGTAAACTGGCAGCATTATTATTAATCTAAAACTTGAGAGTCCTTACATTTACTAAAGTTTGATTCTGTTCTACGTATAGTATTTCAATACACTTGCTCCACCTGGCAGGCAGCAGGGAGAATGTTGTATATAATATCATTGGCGCACAACGGGTGTGACTCTGATTCAGGAAGTGGTGAGGACACAAATTGGTCTTTCTCCATAAAAATATAACATCATGGAGTCACGGAATTTCCTCCAGTGTTACTTTAGTCTCTGTGGCTACTCAAAGCTTCTAAACACAAACGTTTATACGCAGGTTTAGAATATATTCTTAGCAGCATACACATATAAACCTGTGAACTATATAACTAAAACATTTGTCATGACTTTAGGTTGATAAATTAGATGCTAGACATATTAAGGCATTTACTTTTGTCACAATCACATATGTAAAAAAGTGCAAGATGCAGTATTAATTGTTGTCATCCATGCAGACATCCATCCTTTTGTAGGCTAACCATATAAAGGACCAAGAGGTTTACACTATGAAGTCGATCTTGCAACAAATTCAATATTAAAACTTAAATCCTATCTGTGTACTTTAAGCTGTTGTTGACATTTGTTGGACACTAATGGTAAACCTGCAATACCTGTTCTGACTGCTTAACTATTTTCTCACACAACCACATTAAACACAAGTATTTGTGGACAGACGGGTTACTCAGCCAATCATAAGTGCCTCACAGGGAAGCAAAGGTGAACCACTAGCAATGCATATTTGGTTCTAGACAAGCAGGAGTGTGAGGGAGTTAACACTTTGTGGAGTGGATGAAAATCCACTTGAAATTAAGCAAAATCGAATATAAATTTATATTAAAAGTGGTATGGACATATTGCTATTCTTGTTGGGACTGTTGTTGTGGTAATTAGGTCAAATGTCGAGATTTATTGCAAATTAAACGCACATTTTTTATCAATTCAAAATGTACCTTAAAGGGAGATTTGTCAGGTATTTAATACTCTTATCAACATAGGAGTGGGAAAATATGCTTACTTTATGCAAATGTATATTTATCATTAGAAATCAATTAACAACACAAAGCAATGACAAATATTGTCCAGAAACCCTCACAGGTACTGCATTTAGCATAATATAATTGCTCAAATCATAACATGGCAAACTGCAGCCCAACAGGCAACAACAGCTGTCAGTGTGTCAGTGTGCTGACTTTACTATGACTTGACCCAAACTGCATGTGATTATCATAAAGTGGGCATGTCTGTAAAGGGGAGACTTGTGGGTATCAATGGAACCCATTTTCATTCACATATCTGGAGGTCAGAGGTCAAGGGACCCCTTTGAAAGTGGTCATGCCAGTTTTTCCTCGCCAAGATTTATTGTAAGTTTGGAGCGTTAAACAACAAGCTAGTATGACATGGTTGGTACCAATGGATTCCTTAAGTTTCTCTAGTTTCATATGATGCCAGTATCTTCATTCTAGCTTTAAACCCAATGCAACCTAAAAATCGTAAGTTGCTTTAATGCGTTAAAGTAATTAGTGGCATTCAAACTAATTTGCGTTAACACGTTATTATTTGTTAACTTTGACAGCCCGAGACTAGTGCTAATCAAACTTCTGAGGGGATTATTGGACAACAACAAAATTAATGGAGAAATATGTGTTTTGTTTATAATAAATGATAAGCTCCACTGTGCATTGAGGGGTTTGACAATATAAATGTGATTTGACACAAATACATCGAAAGAGAGAAAGACAGACAGAGAGAACGCTCGATATTTTCAATGACTTTCAGTCTAAGTTTAAACCTGTGGGAGATTTCAGTCAGTATTGGAAAGATTAGAGCAGACACTTCCATTGAGGAAGCACTGACAGTGATATGTGCACTGGAGAACATAGCAGGGGATGTCCGTTGAATGTTTGATGAACCTATGCTTGTTTCCTCCCACAGCAGTGACAACAGATACCTATCAACTACATGTGCAGTGATTGCGATAAACCAGTGAGGAAGCCAACAACAAATCAGACTTCATTGCTTTTATTTATTTTTCAGTAGATATCGATTGGAAAGTTCTTCGAAAACCAGATGACAGAGGTACGAACGCAGTGAATATCACATTTTGCATGCAAGTTTAAAACACAAATAACAAACTTAAGTTTCATGATGGATGTGCAAATGGTCTAATACTAGCATCATCTGTTTTCAGGGTCACATACACATACTGTGAATGTCCTGTGTATTAAATATTTTTAAATATTACGGTGTTACATACATTTTAAGGGGTTGTTCTTCAGTCTTCTTGTTCACCTTCTTGTTCTTTGCCCTTGCATCTCTTGCCGCCCTTGCCTATCTTCTTGTGGTAGTAGCATTTGGCCAGGACACTCACACACCGACAGAACTCTCGGAAGTTGACCTCGCCATCGTGGTTTTTATCCAGCATCTCCATGGCTTCCCCGATGTCATCTGCATTGATATGACCCTGAAGAACACATTCTTACAGTTAAATTACAGCATCGTAAATGTACAACAGCACACCTGAGTGGTGAAGAAGAAGCAGGGTAATGCATCTATTTATTGAATAGCGGTGCATGTTTTGTAAAGTGAGTGAGTTGAGTCTCTTACTTTTAACTCAGGACTTTGTATTTCCTGCTCCAGCATCTTCTTGAGCTCTTCTTTGTTTAGCTGCTGTTTCTTGCCTTCATCATCAGCATAGTCCATAAATACATCCACAATGTTTGTGATGACCAAGTCCAAACGAGCCATGGCTGTAGCTGGAGTATAATTAACAGAGAGTAAGGAGGAAATACTTTTAAAACATACTGGAAAACACATTTATGTAGACTCTATTGTCAAATCTTATGAAACATCATGATAGTAGTCAGTTGAGACGTGTTGTATGTAGGGCTGTTGATCGATTAAAATATTTTATTTAATCGATTAATCGCAAATTAATCACATTTTTTTATCTATTAAAACATGTAATACACTTATCAACATGGGAGTGGGCAAATATGCTTGCTTTATGCAAATGTATGTATATATTTATTATTGAAAATCAATTAACAGCACAAAACATTGACAAATATTGTCCAGTAACCCTCACAGGTACTGCATTTAGCATAAAAAAAATGCTCAAATCATAACATGGCAAACTGCAGCCCAACAGGCAACAACAGCTGTCAGTGTGTCAGTGTGCTGACTTGACTATGACTTGCCCCAAACTGCATGTGATCATGTATCAAAAAGTGGACAAGTCTGTAAAGGGGAGACTCGTGGGTACCAATAGAACCCATTTTCATTCATATCTGGAGGTCAGAGGTCAAGGGACCCCTTTGAAAATGGCCATGCCAGTTTTTCCTCGACAAAATTTAGCACAAGTTTGGAGCGTTATTTAGCCTTCTTTGCGACAAGTAAGGGATAATGTACAGCGAGCCGGTCATTGTTGTGAAAGAATCCCCAGCAGGGCATTGCCGCTTCGCGGAGGGGTCTCTCATCGCCCAGAAGGGGATTCTTTCACAACAATAACCCGCTAGCTGTACATTATCCCGCTTTTTACACAACTAGTTACTTAAGAAATCAATATTTTGACACAAAAACAGTCCGGCAGAGTCAGACACCAGAGCTGCGTCCATAGCAACGGTCTGCTTTACATAGCAACGGTCTGCTAAACATAGCCACGGTCTGTTATAAAGAAATTACAGACCGCAGAACCACGTGATTGACCAATCAGAATTGAGTATTCAACACAGCCATGTAATAAGCTAGTATAACATCATTGCCATATGGATTCCTTAGGTTTTCTAGTTTCAAATGATGCCAGTATCTTCACTCTAGCTTTAAAACTGAGCCCACTACAACCTAAAACTGCAAGTTTTCTTTACTGTGTTAAAGAAATGAGGGCCTTTAAAACAAATTTGCATTAACAGATTACTATTGCGTTAAGTTTGACAGCCCTAGTTGTAAGACTAATATTAGACATGAGCATATGATGTAAAAGTTAAAAATCAACACAATAAGGTGGTTGACAAATGCTCAGCACTGAAAAGAAGCTTTCATAAACGCTATGATTTTACCCTCAAGCATCTTTCATGCTCAGCATCTGAATTAAATGCTGCTATTTCCTTTCCTTCCTGCCTTCCCCGACGTTTTGCTTTTCATCAGTACTCACCTTATATAGAGGTCACGTTCCCCGGGTGAAGAGAGATCACGTCCGTTTTACCAGCTGTCCCAGGTGAGACTGTTGTCAGACTGAGGGGGAAGCCTCCTCTTAAAGAGTTGACCGGCACACACACACACACACACACACACACACACACACACACACACACACACATACGAGCTTGTGCAAACACACTAGCAGTGATTCATGCATTAGAAATGTCCCCCTTTTCCACTCAGCTTCATGAGAGCTGTGCCATAATAAAGAAAACATTAACTAAAGACAGTGTTTATGTTTGTGTGGTAGCTATAGAGAACATTACCCTTGTGGACATTGTGTGCGTGTGTGAACAGTTGGAGTAGAAGATGAGGCTCTTCATAGAGGAGCTGCTCAGCCTAGCCTTCTGGAGAAAACACGTCAGAGAGTTAATGGAAAGTTACAGTGAGTGGGATTCATCCCGGCCCAAAGTGGTGAGCTATGTGGTAAGTCATAGCTATGTGTGTGTGTGTGTGTGTTTACTCGTACAGCTACTGTATCTTTGTGAGGACCAATTTGAGTTTTAGACCTTCAGAGTGAGGACATTTTTGGAAAGTGAGGATATTTTGGGCGGTCTTCACTTTCGGACAGACTTTCAAAGGCCTGTTTGAGGGTTCAGACTTGGTTTTCAGGTTCAGGTTAGAATTAGGCTCAGGTTAGGATAAGGGTAAGGGTTGGGGTCAGGCATTTAGTTGTGAGGGTTTCACATCGACATTGCCATCTGGAAAGAAGCTAAGTGGTGAGTGAGAGTGGTGTGAAAATGGTTCGGCAAACGTCGCTTTGTTTCATGTACGTATCATAACAACGGCTTGTATATCCGCAGTCCTCTGTCTTCCGGTTTCCTTTTTTGGATGATGAATACAGACTACCGTGACCTGCTGGTGTGGAGAGTTGTTTCCTCTCATGCAGGCGCAGAACGTCCGTGCTGACTGGCCGTTGGCTGTAGGTCTTTGTGCTGTGTTCGGGTGCAAATTGTCAGCCAAGACAAAAGCGACGTGAGACTACGCAAGAGGCGGCCTGCGTCGCCGCCAGTTCCCTGATGTCGGGTTGGTGTGTCCCCAGCTTGAGGTTAGGGTAAGGAGCTAGGGAATGCATTATGTCAATGAGTGTCCTCACAAAGAAAGATGTATACACGGCTGTGTGTGTGTGTGTGTGTGTGTGTGTTTGTTTGTTCATAAGTAATTTGTCTCTATGTCTGCATGAGCGTCTGGTCTATCCTTTTTTGCCCAAGAGTTTTGCTAATGTTCTATATTAATTCAATTTCCTTTTGGCAACCCTCAAGAAGTTTTGCAAATATGGGCAGTGATCAGTAAAACAATCCTCCATGCTACTGTAGCTATCATCACAATGTTAAAATCTTAAAAAAAAAGGAAGCTGTATTTTTGGAGTGCCAGTTTTAAGAAGTTCAGTATTGGAATAAAGTTGCATATACCTTCAAATGCATGTTTCTAACTTAAAGGTCCCATATTGTTCTGTGAAATGGTCTAAATATGTAGATTTGTGACATCACAAATGGACAGAAATCCTGACGGCTTGTTTCATAGGCACAGTTTCTGAATACGGGCTGTGTGGATTACTCAGTGGATTGAGCATTTTGATACTTTCAGGGTATTTATATAGCACTTAAACCTGGTTTATAATATAATACACATAAAAATCTGTGGCGGCTGAATAGTTACTTCTACCATCATCAGGGATCACAATGGACACAAATGGAATATTTTACTATAGTTAAGTGTAACTGTAAATGTCCTACTTTAGTTAAACTAAATAACACCAGCAGCAGTCACAAGTCTGCTGAACATGAGTCTCCAGTATGTCAGTGGGAGTGTCTTAGCTGTTTGTTGATTCTGACGCAAGTCACTCCCCTGTTATGTAACTCAACCTCCATTTTCCACTCGTCTGTTCCAAGGCAGCAGAAAGGGAGCATTTCCTTCCCCTTCCCCTCTGTTGCCCCCTGCCAAGTCTTTTTCAGTTCAAACTGTTCAGCACCAGCCTCTTTGGCCTCATTACTTTCACTTATTGAATGAGATCGGATTCTCCTTGCAGGGGAGGAAAAGAAAATAGAGACGAAGGATCGTGTGGTGTTAATTACAAAAAAAGTTCATCTGTCCTCACTCTGCTGGCTGGGGGATGAGTTACAGGTTCGCTGCTGGAGAGGTTCGGTACCTCTGCAGTCTGCACCATGAAAACGTATTAGAAAATAATGGAAAATTAAATGGAAATAGCTTTGAACTCCCTTCTCAATACTTGTTTTACCATCCAGTCTCAGATGTAAATGTTTTAAAGACAGTTTTTAAAGATGTATTTAATATAATCTATATGTTGATGTGGCTGTGTTCTTCATAATCACTATAATCCAACAGTAAAGCAAAAAGGTAAGCCACGCCTGTCTATGTGAAACAGCAAAGAAGTGGTAAAGCAACTTCTTGACATAAAAGTCTTGTCACACAGCAATGGAAGAAATTTCCTTGTCAATTTTCCTAAAATCTATGGGTGTGGGTTACAGGTTTCTCTACATTGTTGTATGCACAAACACAAGTCCAAAGAAGGTAAAAGGTATTCTTATAGTCATGTTTTGTGTATTGTATATTTTGCAAGTAATTATAACCTTACAAAGGAGTGGGCAAAATGTTCCACTCAGAAAATACAAATTGTCGGTTAACTCTTCTCGTAGGAACAATCAAACAGCTGGCTGCTCTGTCCAGCTGCTCAGTTGCACAACAATCATGTGTTTATCACGACTCCTGCATCATCAACACCACACTAACACCAGTACATCTACAACACGCCAGACTCTGTAACACAATAGTTTTTGTGTATAATCTCCATTCAACTGATGTGCTTTGTCGGGACATAACAAAGAGAGTACATTTTATATTCACATGTTAAAATCTGTTCTAACACACCCTCACTGAAACCAGCAACATACTTTCATAAAATAGCAGTTTCCTCACTAAAGGGGGTGGTACTGGAAAGAAACCAGTGGAGGAATTCCTGAGTGAACCGCAAATGTTTTTGTTTAAAAAGAGTTTTGTGACATCTAGTGGTGAATTAAAGACAACACATGACCTCTTGTTTAAAGGACCAAATAACCAATTTTCAACGTTACCTCTTATGTTCAGTACTTGACTGAGATGAGAATGTATGGCAACCACTGTTCATTGGAGAAAAACAATGCTTACGATAAATTACCAGGGATTGAAAGAGTACTAAACTCATTTATTTTCATTTCAACTCATTTATGATGTGAGCCAAACAAGTGAAATGCTGGTATTTTGTCTTCCCTGATTTTGAAATCTGGGATGTGCTACCCTATCACATTGATATGCTTATTGGATTTTGGGTCTAGCACTCCACCGTGAATCCCAGCGCAACCTCCTTTACCAAAAAATAAATGACTTTGGTATTGTACTCACCTGTCTGAACTTCACTTTGAGGGTCTTGTGCACTGCAAACCAGTCCACTCAGCCTCTCCGTCCCACTATAACCAGTCCTCATACTGACGTTAAAAAATGTTCATGGTGTGTGAGAAAAGAATCGTTTGTAAAGTGCACATTAGGTTTATTTTTTTATTATTTTTTAGTTTGTTGTTTCTAACCAGTTCACTCAGCCTCTCTGTCCCACTATAACCAGTCGACTCAACCTCTCTGTCCAACTATAACCAGTCCGCTCAGCCTCTCTGTCCCACTACAACCAGTCCACTCAGCCTCTCCGTCCCACTATAACCAGTCCACTCAACCTCTCTGTCCAACTATAACCAGTCCGCTCAGCCTCTCTGTCCCACTACAACCAGTCCACTCAGCCTCTCTGTCCCACTATAACCAGTCCACTCAGCCTCTCCGTCCCACTATAACCAGTCCACTCAGCCTCTCCGTTCCACTATAACCAGTCCACTCAGCCTCTCCGTTCCACTATAACCAGTCCACTCAGCCTCTCTGCAGTCACATCAGGAATCATTGTCACAAACAGCCGAGCTGTGGTTGATGAGATAGTAACACCTGTGCTCTTCCTACTATATTTTTCACACACACCTGCAGCCTTCTGGCCTAATTGTTCACACATTGGATTCAGCACTGACTTTGAAATATTCTGTATAACTTTTACAGCATTAAAAGTGTGTTTCTTCCCCTCCGTCATGCGTTTGAGGGTTTGTGTGTCCTTTTGTCACAGCAAGATCTCTCTGCTGGTGAATGACAACTATCCCAAGAATGAGGCTGAAAAGACAGAGAGGGCTTTTGTAACAATTGCCCACAGGCTATGAAATATTCTTTCCTTGAAAATTAAGAACGCAGAGTCACTTGCTGTTTTTTGATATCTCGCTTATATCACGTCTTTGGGCCTAATGAAAATGTACTTCATTTTTTGGACCTAATGCTCCGCAGTGTGCCATGTCCTTTTAAACTTCACTACATATAGAGAGTGGGGTCGGTTGGAGTGGAGACCTTCTGACTAGTCCTCACATTTTATACAAGTTTTGACTCTTTTGTTATTTGTCTTCTACCATAAGGTTTGAATTATGCCACATACAAAAAAACATATTGTTGGAAAGCTGGTAGCCAGCACAGGAGTCCAAAGCGTGTCTGCTCTCCCTGGGACAGTGTTGTTTGTAGTACCTACCTTCTTACAAATCACACAAAAAGCAGACAAAAACAAGCCTTCTCTTAACTGAACAAGACCCACTAAGTGAATGTTTACTCAAGTGGCAGACACTCAGAAACCCTTTTTTTCCCCTCCAAATTCCCTATCTCAGTAACTTATGAAAATAAACTAATTTTACAAATGTTGTTTTTTTTCCTCAAAGAAATGTGTGAACAACTGATATTGTAAATATAAGGTGTTCAAATTTAGACTGCAATTTTTTCAATTTAAATGATGTTTTTTTTAGCCCAGAACAAAGTGTCCCAACCGTCCTGAGGAGGCCACATTTTGGGAAAATACACTCCTTGTGCATTTAACAAAATTGTGCCTTTCACATTTGAGTTGGGCTCTAAAAAACTTGATAAATTGTTAGCAAACACCTGTATCTGTTCAGGGATCAAATTATTTTCATTAGTGATCAAGTAGTCGGTGAGTTATAGGTTGTTTGGTGTCAATACAAAAGTATCCAAACCAACCGCACCCTCTCCTACTTTCTGTGGAATTCTGTGTGCAGGTGGCGTTACGTTTATACTTAATAAAACATCTGCCAGTGCCAAATGATTTAGCGTCTAAAAAGAGAGACATGAAAAACCACCACTGTCTCCATAAATCATAAATCTTCAAGCCCCAAATCTTGTGAGCACTTCTAAGCATGCGTATTTGGCATAACCCCAACACTTAGCTCAGACATACAGGCATGTGGTGCTGCACCCTGATAACCAGCACATTCCCACATTGAACCATTTACCTCACTGTATATAAACTGCTGCCTCAGTTGAACATTCAAGGAGGATTTATGGGTGAAATGATGCGTTTCAGATGTGAACTCATCAATATCCTCTGTACTTTCTGAGGTATTTTTCTGGCAGAACTCCTCTCGACTCTAATGGTTCAATATGTGCGTAAGTAATAGATGGCACAGAGCGTATGAAACCATGCAACTAGAAGCTGCCTTATGAATTAGAGAAAAAAAAAAGACACACTTAAAGAGTAATCAGACAAACAGAAAGTGAAATCTTGACAAATGTAGGTTTTACTTGGCACATATTTGTGCTACAAAATGATCTGACTCAAAAACAATCATTATTCTGCTCTAATATTTGCCCATCACTTTTTGCCCTTCTTCTGTTCATGGAGCGCGTAACACTTCTCACAGGCCATCGACAGGCCGACGACGAGGGGAAGAAACTCGTCAAAGTCCAACTTATCATCTTTGTTTTGGTCCAAATCTTTCATGATTTTGTCCACAGCTTTTGGGTCCTTCTGGGTCTGAAAGAGCATTAGCAAGAGAGACAAGTTCAGGGTGCAAAGTTAAAGTAACAGCAATAAGTTATGTGTACATTGACCGGTCCCTGAGGATAGAGATTAGATTTGACAGAAGGCAGAAGAGTCTTACTTTGAGGAAAGAGGGTAACTCGGTCTCCAGTAGTTTTTTAAATTCCTTCTTGCTTAAGAACTTTTTATCACCGTCTTCTTCGGCATATTTGTGGAATACTTTGATCAGGGACTCCATGCCTCTCTCCAACTCAGTCATGGTTGCAGAGGTGGGTGCTGAAAAGAAGAAAGACAAGTCTGGGCAAGAAATTTACAAGACATACACTTTCTTCTCTGCTATACCTATCTGACAGCTGATGTCGGTCACTGAGCAGAATACTATGTAGATAAGCATGATGCTCTGTTATAGTTTCAACTACCAAACAATATATGAAATAGGCTTGGACCTCAAATAACATACAACATTAAAGCACGAATTAACTGTAAAATGGAACTTTCTATTAGGCTACTTTGTAACTTTTACTTCTGTAAAATGTATAACTTAAACTCTGTATGGGCAACTGACATCAGGGGCATTGCCGAATTAACTTAAGCAACTTAAGTAGGCCTAAAGGACAAGGATAAAGCAGTAGGCTCAGTGGTGTAAAGTATCAAAAGTACATTTACTCAAGTACTGTACTTAAGTAAAATTTTTGAAGTATTTGCATCAATAATTATAATTCGATAATACAGCAAACACAATTCTGAAATGGGCCATTCATCATAATGAGTACTTTTGGTACTTTAAGTATATTATGGTGCAACTTTTGTACTTTTACTTAAGTTAAAATTTGAATGCAGGGTTACTTGCAAGAGTATTTCTACACTGGTAGAAATATAGTAGATATCGTGGTGTACAAATATGGAACACCAAAATACATGTTATCAAGAGCTTGTTATCCTTAGAACATTTTAAAAGGAAATTATCATCACATTTAATTAATGATGCCTAATTATCTTTTGATATGTTTATATATATTTTCTTTTTTTTCTGTACTGTTTTTTTGTATGTATTTCAATGTTTTTATTGGATTGTTTTCCACTGTTTGGTTAGGTTTTTTTCTTGCACATTTTGTGTACTTCTTGTTGTTGTTTAACTTTTGTTGTATTTTAAAAAAATTATCTTTCTTCCTTTTTTGTTATTCTTTTTTTTTGGAAGGGGGGTCCTTTGTATATCTTGACCTCTCCTGACACATTTCTTGTTTTTTTTTCATTGACTGGATTTTGTGCAGTTTTATATATGTGCAAATAAATAAATAAATAAAATTAAAAAAAAATAGTATTGCTACTTTTACTTGAGTAAAAAGCTCTGAATACTTCTTCCACCAATTCAAAACTAACCTATTGTTGAGTGAGGATGTGGGTGTTGGTCTTACTGGCGCTCAAAGCAAATTCTTTGGCTATTAGACATTATTTTCTGGCACATAAAGTCAAATCCTTATCTCAATCCTCCCACTCTCCCTTTCCCTTCCTTTTCCATTTCACCATTTTCTGGTTGAGTTCCAAAAATAACGAGTTGGCCTATAGTCTACATAAACGTTAGACAATGAAGACAGAAGTAACTTCAGAGTGAAGATAACAGAGAGAGGACGAGCCGCTACTTGTCAGAGGTGGAAAGTCGTGCGTAATGCTCCAACAACGCTCAAAGCCCACCCGTCCAACCTGTCGAAAACACACTCAAGTTTGACAAAAAACAGCTTTTTGCATGTAGCTTCAAACCGACACACAGCAACTGAGATAAATAATCTTCAGTCTTTATAATAAAGTATCAGTTTCTGTCCAAACTCGCCCAATTTAGAAACAGTGAAAGCAGAGTTAAAGTCATTATAATGAACTTACCAGGACGTAAAGTAGAAGAACTGTAGTTTGAGATTCAAGGAAGAGTGCAGAGGCTCACTAGAAGTTTAACCAAGACTTTATAGTCAGCTAGGCAACGCCCAATGTGATGGGAGGGATATAGAGACAGAGAAGGAGAGGAGCAAATAGAAAAAGCTATGAGCAAATACTATCCCTGCCCATGTTTTCTTCCCACTAGACTGTCACTACAAGAGATACAGAGATTAATCCATAACTTTCAACTGTCTTTTAATACCTAAATAGCTGCTCAAAGATTCATTTTTCCTCTTGAGTTTTAAGATGATGTCATCTTTAGTTGTTCCAACTTCCACATCTGGAAAGTCTGCCAAAGAAAAATCTGTTATTCAAAGTTGTTCTAATTTGAATCACAATCAAAGTAGCAACTGTTCAGCAGAGTGACGCTATTCAGTGGAATAAGTGCCACACATCTTCTGACATGATGCTGGGGCTTGCTGATGAGGACAAGTCAGGGCTGGCCTGAGGAAAAATCTTTTGTCAACCAAAATGGCCTTTTGGGCTCTGGTGGCTTCTTCTGATCAGCTCTTCTATAACATGTTTCCCTTGGATATATATACCTATCTTTTTTTAAAAAAATACACAGCTTTGTGTCAGAAATAATGAATCATACAATATCATTTTAATTCCATTTGTTTCCAGGACCTCTCTGATTTCAAACAGCCAACTCACACGACATTTATTAATGATGACACTGATTAAAGTAAGGTAAACAGTAACAATGATGCAATTATATTAAACAAAGCCTAATTGTTTATCTACGGAAGATTGTCTTTGTCAGGAACACCCTGTTCCCGTCACACCTGGAAGCTGTCTAGTACAAACACAGCCTGATCTTTTGGCCACTGAGCAGCTCCACTTGAACTGTTGAAAGTTAAAGCCTTGCTGCAGGCCACCTCAGTGATTTCATCTTCCCTATCCACATTCATCCTGCAGGTCCATGTACTTTTTTTCTAACCTTTAGTCTACCATCGCCTAGTAAAAAAATAAAAGAGCAAATATTAAACTTTTTCTTTTTTTTTTTTTTTTACATAAAAACTCATGGCTTACTGGTACTTTTTTACCACCCCCAAAAAGTGTCACCTTGACAAGATAAGTATAACCGACCATCACCCACCCCTTTTTGAAGCAAACAGTGACGTTACGTACAAGTAACTACATGTTCACATTGTCAGAGGTCTTGAGTGTTAACGTCATCTCTAAACACCCACAACATTCTCACGGAAAAAATTACTTTTAAAGACTAAAACATATGCTGCGTGCAGATTTCATATATATATTTTTGTCTAAATCCATTCATCCTAGTAAGAGTTTTGTGCAGCATTCCTGTCCTCTGTCGTCACATTCCTGCACACATCCACACACCAGCATAAGTCCACAACCAGTCTACTTCTGAGGACCATGAATGGTTTAGTTACATCGTCAGGGGGTTATTTTGACCACAGTTGGTGGAAAAGAAGAGAAACAAGCTACTGTTTCTATCCCTCCCCTGCATTTTCTTTAACAGTATTTCAGCTCACAATATTAGTATACCACTACACCTACCTGAACAAATAAGACTGACATTGGCAAACTGGTTTGACAGAATAAAAACACATTCAAAGTCTTTTAAAGAGTTTAATTACAAAATGAATTAAACAAAAAAAGCAACCTGATGTGCTGATGAATACATGTTTGGATGTTTGAATCTCTTTGCAATCAGTGTAAAACGAGTGCTGAGGGAAAGGTTATCAATGGAATGTTGACAGCTGTTTTATTATTCAATTCAAGATCAATGTAAAAAAATAATGTTATAATGGTTTCAAATTTGTAGTCACTGATTTGTGGTCACTTTCCTGCAGAAATACACCGAGGGGTTATGGATTTAATACATTACAAAATACACAACTGCTGTGTGTCAGAACCTGGGTAATATTAACTGATTCACTGGATGCAAGTGGGATCCAACAGATTCATCAGTTCTTCCTCTTGCCCTTGCTGGCAGCCTTGGCTGGTGTTACTGCGGGGGCGGCTGCTTGGTAGAGAGCGGCTGATACTTTGTTGATGTAGTACAGAGCGAAGAGGGAGAATATCAGGCTGGAATAGAAAGAAAGAAAAAGCAGTGGAATGAAATACATTTAAAGACTACTTTTAACTGCGTTGTATGAACTCAACTGCACACAGGTATTTGTGATTTGCAGAGATATACCGTAACGTACCATGTGGTGACGCAGACACGGTGTACCAGACCAGAGGCAAACAGTGACAGGCACAGGCACAGCAGAACTGGAAGTTGAGAGAATGAAGAAAATAAGTGAGGAACAGAGCCGGAATGATATATCAAAGCACCGATACTTATAAGATGGTATGTTAAATCCCTGACCAACTGTGTATCAAACGGGTTAACTCCTATTAGGAGAGGCTGGCATGGTGATGTTCAGATATGCTTTAATAATCAAGAATGCTGATGTTTCCGTGTAAGCTGAGCCGACGCTTGATTCGGCAAGTCATAGGAGAAATGTTAGACTAAACTTCAAAAGGAAGAAAGAAAGAGAAAGGACACGTGTACTGAGAGCAGGAGTTTGATTTCAGTGTAGTCCGTACTTACTCTCTGGGAATATCTTGGCTTGGAATCCCTTTCCAAAAAACAGATTTTCCAAATTATTAAATGCCTGTAAATAAAGTTAAGGTAGAACACTCCTCAGTGGTATCTGTACATTTACACGCTAACAAGAAACAAGGTCACAAGGTCAGAAAATGGGGTGAATGTGTACACAAGAGACAGCATGGGATGTTCACTGACAAAAAGCTAACTAAACAAATCATGAAATACTAAAGAAGAATGTAGTTTAATGATCAGCATTAACATAGATAGAAGCAGTTCAATAGGATACAGTGAGGGAGCAGATGAAGAGGACTGAGCCCAGGAAACCTCCCAGGATGGTGAGCCACTCAGTGGATCCCAGCTGCTTACTGAACATCTGCATCCCAGCAAATACCAGCACTGACAGCAGACTGGACAGCACTAGAGAGGTGCCTGTGTTCGCTGCTACAAGGCAAAGGAAGTGGTTATTGTATAACTCAAACACAGAAGTCCTTCACAAAGGCCAGGCATCATAGAAATGCTAGTCTTAAAGGTCCCATATTATAAAAAAGTGAGATTTTCAGGGTTTTTTAAATTATAAAGCAGGCTTAAAGGGACTATTTGTAACTTTTTAAGCGTATAAATGTAGCGGGTCGCCACACATGCGCGCTCGCATATGCGCGTTCGCGTGTGGCCGCTGCCTTTCCTCCTCTGCCTGCCTGCCTTCGCTCAGAGAGCGCGCGCGTTCTCAGCTCGCTCCACCTCTAGACGTGAACGCGCGCTCACTCCACACTGCAGAAGAGTTAGTAGCTCTGAGAATATCTAGTGAATGTACAGTTGACGTTTTTGCAGAAATAAATGCTGCAGCTCCTCCAGACCAACAGAGGTTTCCCGTGTCTTGTGAAGTGACGGAGCTCCTCAGCTAGTAACGTTATCGTCTCGTTACCGACCGGGTGCCGGTGTCTCCCTGCTCTCTCCGGCTGCGGGCGGAGAGAGCTGGGAGAAACGCTGTAGAGCTCCGCTGCATCACCCTGCGCTGAGGCAGTAAAAGCCAACACTAGGATCAGATCTAAATCATGTTCATGGAGAGACCTTCGTCTGGTCAGCTAACATTACTGCCAAGCAGCTGAAATATAGAGTGATATTGTGGTTTTAGCTGACGTGTGTCGCCTCACTGTTTTTGAGCGATGCTCGTTCAGGTATATTGAGAGCGAGCAAGCGAGAGCCCGAAGCTGACTTTCGTTGATTTCACGGCCGCAGGTGTCGCTGTTAAGAAGCATTTCTGAAAGTTACAAACAGTCCCTTTAAGTCCTATATAAATATTGTGAAAGTATCATAACACTCAATCCACAGGGTAACACACACAGCCTGTATTCAGAAACTCTGCATTTGAAACAAGCCGTTAGGATTTCTGTACATTCGTGATGTCACGAATATACAATATTTAGACCCTTGACACAATTTTAAACGTAAACATTCTGAATGAGTCCCAGTTTATTTCCTGGTTGCAGTGTATGTGAATGTCATCAGCTGACAGGAAGTAAACATGGACCAAAGCTGTTGTCTAACAACCCAATTCCGTCAAAATGCGCTAAAACGGAGCGTTTCAGACGGAGGGTAAATACAGGTATATTCAGGCTGACAGTATGAGGAAAATAAAGTTTTTTTTTTAACATTACAGCATGTAAACATGTTCTAGTAGAAACACAAAATACAAGTATGAACCTGAACATGAGCATGATATGGGACCTTTAACATGATAGAATAGTATGGTGCAGTTATATACTAGAAAACACAGTTGTGAGAACAGGACACTTCAGCTGTAACTAAACTGAGCAGTTTTCCTCTTCTTGACCTCATCATAAATAAAGACATTTAATATAAACACACTTATAGGTGAACAACAGCACGCAGACTGCAGGTGTAACATTAACTGTGATCAATGAATTGAATCAGCAGATTGGCCACCTGACTCTTTACAGCGTAACGCCACGTCAGTGTTCCTTCATACACGTTTCCGTCTAGCTGCTGTCAGCTTTAAGCTAAACAAACGACGTTAGAATCAAAACATATCAGGCTGATGTAACTTTACATACACAGTGTGTTAAACATGTACGTCCTGAGTGTTTTAGAGTAAATACAGTAAATAATAGCTGCTATCAGTCGTTTCTTTCTGCACGTTAGCTTTAGCTCTCTAGCTGGACCATAGAACTAGGAGCTAATATCCTACAATGTCTCTGCGAATACAAGTTTGCTTGAATGATAAAAATGAATCGTGCAATACATACCCATGATTCAGTGTTAGAGTCTTTGTAATGAAACAGATTTATGTTTAACTTGGTTGTTAACAGCTAAGCTAGTTGTCCCGGCTCTAGGAACTAAAAACACTAGTAACCACCCGGTCTACATTCCAGGTGGGACCAGTGGGCGGAGTCATGAATGGAGGAAGAACACAGGAAGTTGTGCTGGTCATGGATGTGTTAATTAAAAGATGCTGGTTAGATTGAAATTTAAAGTCTGTTGAAAGTCATGGTAAATGTGTCTCTTATTTCAGTTTTATATACATTCATTTTAAGTTAATTTACATAAATGGAAATTCATCAATGAACATCTTTTTTTTTTTGTTTCATGACAAATCTGACCAGTATCCATTAAAGGGACTGTTTGTAAGAATCAGAAATGCTTGTTAACAGCGACACCTGTGGCCGTTAAGTCAACGAAAGTCAGCGTCGGGCTCGCGCTTGCTGGCTCTAGATAGACAATCCGTCAAAACAGTGAGGCGACACACGTCAGCTAAAAGCACAATATCACTCTATATTTCAGCTGCTTGGCAGTAATGTTAGCTGACCAGACGAAGGTCTCTCCATGAATCAATGCTGATCCTAGTGTTGGCTTTTCCTGCTTCAGCCTTCCGGCCGCGGTCGAAGGGAACAGGGAAGACACCGGCACCCGGTCGGAGACGATAACGTTTCTCGCTGCGGAGCCCCGTCACTTCACAAGACACGGAAAACCTCTGTTGGTCTGGAGGAGCTGCAGTAGTTATTTCAGCACAAACGTCCACTGTACATTCACTAGATATTCTCAGAGCTAAACTAACTCTTCTGCAGTGTGTAGTGTGCGCAAATGCACGTGAGGTGGAGCGAGCTGAGTGAAGGCAGGTAGGCAGAGGAGCAGAGTATAGCAAAGACTCCGGCCCTGGAGACCAAAGCTACGGTCTCCCACTGCGGCCAACACTGTTTTGCACGACGGGTTTCACTAGATATAACTTTGTGGTTTTGGTGCTTCCGTGTAGTTTGTGTTGGAGTCTCGTCTGAACAGCGTAGCCACACGCGAGCGCGCATGGGACACCGACCCGGAATGATTTATACGTGTAAGAAGTTACAAACAGTCCCTTTAAGAAAGCATGTACTGCAAATTGTATTATGTATGTAAATGTATTATGATTACCATCTTCATTAAATGTTTTCTCCTGCTGTTTTTGTGTGTTTGTTTATAATGGTTCAATAATTTCTTAATTCTAATGTTACATATACACTGTGAGTAGTGTGTGTACACGGTACACAGTGACACCAATGTGCCTGGGAGGCAAAAATAGAGTGCCAAAAGGATTCAGAGCAAAAAGAATTGACAACCATCAACAGTTTAAGAAAGAATTTGTACAAAATGTATTTGGGATTACAATAGCATTCTAACATTTTCCATGGGAATTTGACCGATAGACTGAGAACAGAAAACCCCATCAATGTTTAATGACAAATAAGCACTTATTTTTTAACAAAGTTACTGCCTTTTCTGCATCTACAGAATATATAAAAAAACATTATGGA